>NC_086446.1:410848762-411154262 GCF_028390025.1 Pseudophryne corroboree | reverse complement strand
CCTGAAATTGTCACTTGGAAGACCAAACATGACTGTTACTGACAAACATATTATTCTAGTAAGTTGTGGTGAGTTTATTCAACTTAAAAGCTGGTACTGCCTTTAATAAAAATCATTGCTTTAAATCTCAAGGCAAAATTTTAGAAAATTCTGCACTTTGCCCAATCAGAAGCTATTACATTTGTCAAAATGTTTGAAAGTTTTTTTTATTACTAATACAATGTTGGTGGACTTATAGATTTCTGACAGGGGTGCAAGATGTTTTTTGATACTGGACATAATCAGCCTACAAATGATCTCAACAAAGCAGCAAAACAATCCTTTGCGCAAATTATTTATAGATTGAATAATTTCGCCAATCTTATACTTGCCAATGAAACGAGATCTCTCTTTTTCTGATAATTTACCATTCTAGTAGTATCTCCATTTTTGCATTTTTTTGTGGTTTCCTAGAGGTACCCCGACTCACTCTTTCTCCATAACTTATTATTAGATCAAAGGCAACACCAGTCACAGCAGATAGGTATACAGGCCTAGTGTTCTATCATATTTTGTTTTATCCTGTTGATGATTATGCTCATTACAGTATATGTTCTGCCTAGCTGTTATCAATAATGCTTATTTAAGTAAATGGTCATATTCAGGGGAGTAGAGAGGCTGGCTGGGCCCAGGTCCTTTTAATGGGGCATGGCCTAATCACAGGAGGTGTGGCCATGCATCCTTAGAAAAAAGACTGATTTTTTTTTATTTTAAGCGCCACCATGGCCACACTGCGGACCAGCACACAGCAACGTGTGCTGGGCTGAGGAGAAGAGCTGCAGCTTCTGCTGCCACTTAGGGGGGAGGAAGCCCAGATCCCCCACTGGGCCCCTCCATCAGACCTGGGCCCAGGTAATTTGTACCCTTTCCCCCCCTCTCTTGGCGCAACTAGTCATATTTACTGCAGGAAAGGATAGCATTATATAAATACTTTGTTTGATACATAGATGTCATGTACATGGGATAATTTTGTTTTAATAATAATAAAAATAATAATAATAATAATTATAATAATAATAATAATAATAATAACAACAACAACAACACCACCACAATAATCATCATCATCATCATCATCATCATCATCATCATCATCATCAATCTTAACTCTTTATTTCCCCAGGATTTACTTATAGTTTTTGATTTAGCATACCTTTATACTGGAGGCACAGTATGTTATGATCTTTTGATGCTGATGCATAATAATTTGGTTTATCATATTTATATTTGACATTAAATAAGGCGTAGATAAGATTGAAGCGTTCAGAACCATGATTTGCTACAGCAACTGCGGAGGCCCAGCAAAATTACTAGGAGGGGTTCATATATGTTTTTGTTCATCTCCTTAATAGCACATCTGGGGTGCCCCCATTAGACCCTCACTGAATGTATTGCTTTCATTCAAATCATTGATGATGGAGAACTTTGAAATGTTTGTGTACTGTAGCTAGATACCTTATAAGCTTCCTATTGGCTGTGCCTCTGCACCAGTCCTTGTTAAGTGAAGCCATTTAATTAGACGGATTCTACCTAAAGTTTGGCAAAAAAAAAGTTTTGAACATATCTCAGATATAGTTGTGCTTGGTCCACACAAGAAGAATGCACAATTTGGAACAAGTTGTTAAACTGACTTCTGTTATATGGTAAAGGGGTTCACTTGCACTCCAAATATATTAAAGTAACATTAAGTTTGTAGCTGAAGTCTTGTGATTCATAATGAACAAAAACTATAACAGGATATGTTTTAAACACTTCTCAAGCACTCCAATCATTGCAGTTTGTGGTATACATGCATACATTTCATCATCCATATTGCTGTGACCCACATAGCAACGTGAGACAGATATTTTTCATCCATCACTGTTTCTTTTCTTCTGCGGTTTCCCATTTGGTGCCCGAGTCCTAATTATCAGTCATGTACATCTCCCTTTTTCAGCTGTCCCTGCACTTCCTGATCTGTCTTTCTCACTTCCCCCACGGATAATTTATGACCTGCAGAAGCAGGTGGTGCCAACTTCCTCTACAGACAGTGAGGAACGAGTGAAGCCCGCAATTAAATCTATGAACTATTCCAAAATGGCAGAGGAATGAAGGTCTGTAGATCCATGGGACTCCAGTCTTAAATCTGCATCAGTTTGTCACATACCTGACCATGCTGCTTATTCTACGATTCTCCAGATAGACGGCCAATGCGGCATAGTATAGGGAATGATAGGAAGCTAATCGCACCATTACACTGGTGTCAGTCTAACTCCGAGTTTAGAGTATCTGCTAAGATACAGAAGGACATGCTGGGCCTGATGTAGTAGAAATTGCAGCCTATTGTCATTATTTTCTTTTGTACAATATCAGAGTTGCACTATACAGTACATACAGACTCATCAAACTGCGTATGTATGTGGCCACATACAGTATCTTATTGCAGTCAGAGTAAACATATGCCTGCAATCATTGTGAAAATAATAATGTACTAATATGTTGTCTAAAATAATTAACCAGCACTATAACTTGGGCTACAAAAGTGTTTGTCCAGCACCAGGCCATGCCAGCCTGGGATGGTCACACTATAATGTGGGTCCACTGGCATGATGTGATACCAGTTGCAGTCTGAAGAGCATGAAGCAGAGTTGGCTTAGCATAACATGTGAGGGCTTCTGAGACCTGATGTTCCACAAATGCTCTTCTATTACTTAATGATTGTAGTTCAACAACAGCTGGAGTGCCAAGGTTCCCCATCAGACCATTATCTTGACACATCAAAGTGTATCTAGTGACCAATGATGTAACTATGGCTTTCCCAGACTAATGGGGGGATTTTTCAAAGCTTGGACAGATATTAAGTGGAGAGAGATAAAGTACCAACCAATCGGCTCCTGTCATCTTTCATACACAGCCTATAACAATGCAGTTACAAGCTGATTTGTTAGTACTTTATCTCTCTCCATTTTATCTATTTCCAAGCTTTGATAAATCTCCCCTTAAGAATCAAATTTGCTTCAAATACCATAAATACATGGCTAAAGCACAGAAGGAAAGAGCTACCTCTTTAAAAAGTAATTTAGGTTTTATGACCTAGTATCAAAGGGAATATACAGAGAAATATGCTCTGTTCTTAAATATCACTATGGGGTGTATTCAATAGCTGTCGGAAGCTGCCTTCTTGTCGGAAAGATGGCAGCTTCCGACAGATATCGGTCAGAAGGGGTTCCGACCTATTCAATATGGGCAGTTTTTTCCGACAAATGCATGTCGGAATGGATCCGACTTTTATTGAATATACCGCTATATCTTACTGAATAAGTAGAGAAAACTAAAATACTTTAAATCTAAACATATTAAGATACACTTGCCTTTTAAACTGCCTTATCATAATTCTTGAATTATATACACAATAGTTTATCTTATTTTACAGTGTTTATGATCATTCTTGCTTTTTAATGTAGTTTGTTATATTTGACTTTAGTCCTCCCAAATGAAAAGATTTAAAAACAACAAATCAGATGTCAGATGAGATTTGTCCTGAAATTAACGGTAATTTCTTGGAATATGTCTAACAAGAAAACAACTGTAATGAAGAGCCACTACAAAACAAGCTGGCCCAGAACCACGTTAGGGAGTGAAGGGTTGTCTCTTACTGGGGACAATGGCTCAGTGCAGTCCCTTGCACATTCTCCATCTGATTACATTTATTTGAATGGCTGTATGAATATAATGTGGACTGCTCATAAAGCTTGGCTGAAATTTGATTTCTGTAGTACACAGATAACAAAAAAATGTAATTAAATTCCCCGTGAAAGCAACATGTAAACGGATAATGATACAATTAGTTTTAGATCCCAAGAGTAAATCCTGTAATGGGAGCAAAAATATGATCATATTTCTATCTTGGATAAATATGTTGCAGACACAATATGGGTGTCACAGTCTTCTTGTAAGTTGTGACAAGCAGTATAATACACAATGCCACAAAATGTCATGGGAACCACTGATTAATGTTTTGAAATAAACAATATATCTATATATTACGTGGCCCAAACATCACACCCATATGTGCTTTTTGAACATCTCATATTACAAAACCATGGGCATTAACATGTACTGTAGTTGGTTCCCTAGTTGGTGCTTTAACAGGCACCTCTCTTCTGGGAAGGCTTTCAACTACATTTTGGAACGTAGGGGGTAATTCAGAGTTGATCGCAGCAGCAAATTTGTTAGCAGTTGGGCAAAACCATGTGCACTGCAGGGGGGGGGGCAGATATAACATGTGCAGAGAGAGTTAGATTTGGGTGGAGTGTGTTCAAACTGAAATCTAAATTGCAGTGTAAAAATAAAGCAGCCAGTATTTACCCTGCACAGAAACAAAATAACCCAAATCTAACTTTATCTGCAAATGTTATATCTGCCCCACCTGCAGTGAACATGGTTTTACCCAACTGATAACAAATTTGCTGCTGCAATCAACTCTGAATTACCCCCATAGTGCGGGGACTCGCATCTGTTTAGTCACACAAGCATTAGTGAGGTGAAGCGCTGATGTTAGGCAATAAGGCTTGGCTCGCAGCTGACATTCCAATTCATCCCAAAGGTATTCGATGGGATTATGGGGGTCATTCCGACCTGTTCGCTCGCTGTGTTTTCACGCAGCAGAGCAAACGGGTCCCTGCTGCGCATGCGGGACAGCCGAAGGCCGTAGCAGGATAGCGATCGCCTCTGCCGCGATCGATGGGCAGGAGGAGGCGAAACGGCAGCGTTTGGCCGCCGTTTTGTGGTGCGGTCCGAATGGGGGACGGGCCGCAGTGGCTGCATGATGTCATATGCAGCCGCTGCGGGCCAGGGAGCGAGGAGTAGCTCCCGGCCAGCACGCTAAAGCTGCGCTGGCCGGGAGTTACTCCTGAAGTGCAAAGGCATCACCGCTGTGCGATGCCTTTGCACTTCTGCGAGGGGGGGCCGGACTGACATGTGGGGCGGACTAGCCCTGTGCTGGGCGTCCCCCCGCATGTCAGGAAAGATGATCGTAGCTGTGCAAAATTTTGCACAGCTACGATTAACTCGGAATGACCCACTATGTCAGTGCTTTGTGCAGGCCAGTCAAGTTCTTCCATACCATACTCAGCTAAAAATGTTTTGATGTATCTAACTTTGCAAACAGGGGCCTGTAGCATGAAGATTTCTCCTCCCTGGATTTAAGTAACCCAGGCTAATTCATGAGAACATCTCCAAAACCATTATTCCTCCTCCACCAAACTTTTCATTTGACAATACACATGCAGAAAGGAGGTGTTCTTATAGCATCTGCCAAACACAGATCCATCCATCAAATTGCCAGATAATGATGTGTGATTGGTAATCCCAGAGAATGTATTTCCACTGCTCTAGAGTCCAATGATGTCTGCTTTACACTGCTCCAGCCATCTTTGGTATTGCATATGGTGATCTGAGGTTTGTGTGCGACTGCTTGCCCATCAAAACCCAACTCATGTAGGTCCCAACAAACATTTCTTGTGCTGATGTTGCTCCCAGAGGCAGCCTGGAACATGCTCTAGCAGGGTTGAAATTTGATTAACTTATTGGAAAGGTGACAGTATATGACAGTGCCACACTGAAGTCACTGATCTCTTCAGTAGTATCAGTATAATATGACTCACTTACAATGCTAAAGTTTGACTATGGAGCTGTCATGACTGTATGTTTGATTTCATGCGCCAATTAGCAGTAGTTGTGGCTGAAATGGTCAAACATACTAATTACAATAGGTGTCCACATACTTTTGCCCATGGTGGCTTGACACTTAAACATCTTAAACATCAGATATCAGCCGCAGTCAAATCCTCATTCTTTCATCTGCAGAACATATCCAGAATGAAGCACTTTATTTCCTCTGAAGATCTGCCAAAAGTCATACATGAATTTGTATCATCTGGATTAGACTACTGCAATGCCCTCTAACTATACTTAAGGGCCCTACACAAAGGCCGATAACAGTGAACGATATGAACGTTCTCATTCATTAATGAACGAGAACTCGTTCATATCGGTCAGTGTGTAGGCACCAATGATGAACGATGCGCGTCCCCACGCGCGTTCATCGTTGGTGCCAGGTCGCTTATGCATGCAGGCCAATATGGACAATCTCGTCCATATTAGCAAGCAGTGCTATGGAGCCGGGTGATGGGGGGAGTGGATAAACTTCACTTCCCCCTGTCACCTCCCCCCCACCGCCGGGTTGCCCGTCGGCCGTATCCGCCATTGGGCAGCTCGGCGGTGGATCGCCATATGTGTAGGGGGCATTAGGGGATGCGCTGTGACCAGCAGCAGTGTAGGTGTGACCAGAGCCACATGGGTGTGCCTGCCCATCAGTCAAACTCTCTCTACAAATACAGAAATATAGAAACATTGCATAATGTTGTGATTTATGGCAGCTTGTCATCATCGTGCTGCTGAGATAGTGGGACTATTGTTATGTGGATGCCTGAAGCTGTAGCTCCAGCCACGCCATTGTTAATGTGGTCCTGCTTGTCCAGCATCAGTAGCAATACTGTGATGTGGGCTGTTGTAGATTGCTTATTGAGTTGTGGCTTTTGTATGGTGCTCAAGCTTTAGAAATTGAATGCAGGTAAATTAAGAAGAACTTTAGTGGCTATGTATTAAATGTCAGCTGCCTGACATTATACAATGATTTAGAATTAAAGGGAAAAAAATACAGAATAAATATCTTAAATGTATGTTTAAGGTTTTAATGTTATAATTAGGTATGTTATCTCACTTCTTTCCCTTATACAGGTTGAGTCTCCCTTATCCAAAATGCTTGGGACCAGAGGTATTTTGGATATGGGATTTTTCCGTATTTTGGAATAATTGCATAGCATAATGAGATATCATGGTGATGGGACCTAAATCTAAGCACAGAATGCATTTATGTTACATATACACCTTATACACACAGCCTGAAGGTCATTTTAGCCAATATTTTTTATAACTTTGTGCATTAAACAAAGTGTGTCTACATTCACACAATTCATTTATGTTTCATATACACCTTATACACACAGCCTGAAGGTCATTTAATACAATATTTTTAATAACTTTGTGTATTAAACAAAGTTTGTACATTGAGCAATCAAAAAACAAAGGTTTCACTATCTCACTCTCACTCAAAAAAGTCCGTATTTCGGAATATTCCGTATTTCGGAATATTTGGATATGGGATACTCAACCTGTATTATGAATACTGTTATACACTGAAAGACTCAGAAGTCTTCACTCTTCAGTTTCTCTTAGGTAAAGTAGTATTTCACCTTGCACTCTCATTTGTTTAGAAGCTTTGTACATGGAACTTGTCTCCAAATAAAAGACTAATAAATAAACAAGTACATGTATTTGAAATAATAAAATGTAAACTAATAAAATCACCAATGAAATACAGTTATAGATAAAAAAATATTTGACAATTTGGAACTTATTCTAACAATGCATAAGCAATAGTAAATGAAGAGACAGTGAGAAACTAGCAAAGGTTAATACAATATCTATATATCTTACAGTGAGCAAAGCAAATTGACCTGGAAATAACCCAAACGAGTATGTCACTGAGAGTTCCCAACCTTAATCCATGTGACACATAGGAATTAGATTTAAACATCCACACATTGCTAATTAAGTGCAGTGAATGCAGTATGTATCACCTGTGTAACATGTATTATTATGAAAAATTCCTCAATCCTGCACACAAAGGGGGGTATTTATCAAAGCTCTGAGAGAGATAAAATTGTGAGTACCAACCAATCAGCTTTTAGCTGTCATTTTTCAAACACAGCCTGTAAAATAAAATGTAAGGTAGAAGACTATTAGGTAGTACTTTATCTCACAATTTTATCTCACTTCTATCTTACCTAAATACCCTCGAAAGTGTTGTCCAGATTACCCATCACAACATCCAATATTGTAGCAAAAGTAAATCCCAAACAGAGGGGTCTATTTACTAAGCCTTGGGTGGAGATAAAGTGGACGGAGATAAAGTACCAACCAATCAGCTCCTGTCATTTTTCTAACACAGCCTGTAACATGACAGGAGCTGATTGGCTGGTACTTTATCTCCGTCCACTTTATCTCCATTCAAGGCTTAGTAAATAGGTCCCAGAGCCACAAATGTACTCAGTAATAATTTATACATGACTTGATTACACCATCCTCAGCTGTCCAGAATTTGCTCCTCAAATGTTTATAAAATTATTTAAAAATAGAAATACAAAATCAGTTTTATAAGTTTTCCTCTGCAACATTACATTATATGACTTTCGTTCTTTAACAAGTGTATTATACTTATGTTCTAAATGACAAAGAGAATATTCACCAATTTGTAAAACAATTATGTAAAAGACATTGCTATTATTTATATCTGTTGCTTTATGGTTGAAAAACATGAAAACCTGGGGTGGAACACTGCATCATCAGCTCCGGCCCACAGCGGAATTTGGCCTGGCAACGCGGTATATACTCCCATGGCATCCGTTGATCATATGCGGGGGGCTATGTATGCACAGTGAAGCCCAATTTCAGATTTACTGTGTTTGTCCTGACATGATAGTGGGCTATAGGCAGTGGCAAAACATCCAACGCTGCACCCCCATGCAATCACGTTTTTCCACCAATTCTTCTCTGCAAAAACTAAAGGTCTAATTTTAAACTGTGCCACCATTGTTTCTCCAAAACAAAAAACTACCAGTTACAGAAATTGTGACTGCTACCCAGTTGCATTTTAGAGTAATGGAAAACATGCAAGGTGGAAAATCTCATATTAGCATCATTGCAGATTCTACTGATAAAATGTTTGCCTATATTCCTTGTACACAGTCACACAAGTAATAGGGTTTGTCCTAGCGATATCTATTTTGTTTTCAGGAACAAAGAAAAGTATAAATAGGGGAAAAGACAAATGACCCAACAGTGATGGCTAACCTTGACACTCCAGCTGTTGTTGAACTACACATCCCAGCATGCCCTGCATCAGTTTTAGCATGGCCAAATAACAAAAATGAAGCAAGTCATGCTGGGATGTGTAGTTCAACAACAGCTGGAGTGTCAAGGTTAGCCATCACTGAATTATAGAGCACCAAGATAAGGTTGGTTGTTCATCCCTACATTTCCACATAAGCTGGACCTAGAGCCCAATTATTTATATTAATTAAAATATGAATATAATAAATAGCACTCTTAGGGTCAATAGTTTTGTTTTTTTCAATTTGCCCAATATACCGGTTAGCTTCCCCATGCCTTATTCTTTGAAGAAATACTTTTTTTTCCCAATAGTTTTATACTTATTTTTAATGTATTTTATTTATTTATTTTTTTACTATTAATTTATTGATTAGTAGGAGAACAGAGATCTCAAATCTGGCCTTTCCATTCCACTGTGCAAGTGAAAGGCAACTGTCCAGTTCACACATGAATATATCTAAACAGATATTGGGAAGGTAATACATGAACCAGTACCACTCTGGGCTAGTGTCATGGATGTAACAATGTATAGTTCAGATGCCGCAGCAATGTTTTCTTCATATAGTGCCGTGATAACAGCAATAGATTTTTGTCAAACTAGAAACATTTTTAGACAAAAATGCATACTCCTTCCTAGACTAGTCTAGCACAGCAGTAATTTAACCCTTGCCACTCAAGGCTAGAATTGCCAAGACAGCTGAATATTGCTGAGCCAGGGCGGCTATCTTTTAATGTATAAATTGAGGCGATATGCAATGGAAAAATATTTAAAATCCTCTTTATCACTGAATTTTGATAAATAGGGACCTCAGAGATGTTCAAATAATGCATGAAATATAATTCAAGACTTTTGCTATACTTCCAAAATGTGTAATAATTTGGATACTACTCACTATCACTTAGCATAAATTAGGTTCCACAGATCCTTGTCAACACCCCTAATATTACTCGTAGTACTGAGTGTAAAAGTGAATTCAATGGAAACTGCAGAAATACCCAAGGTGCCTGTTAGAAGTAGTTATAAATCAAAATTCTGCTGCACTTTCAAGGTCCCAGGTTCACGAGCATGAAGGTAAATTTGCATTAGATTGGCGTGAGTCGCTGGCATGGTGCAGAAGAGGTGGGTTTAGAGGCGGGCATTGACATTTTCATTCTATGACATCTCTGCGGTATTGCTTTTACAGCTGCATATTTTTTTTTTTTACATGCATGGTAACTGACTTCTGCTAAGTAATTGCAAAGTTACCAAGATAAAGATTTTGAGCACAGTCATATAACTTGAGTACAGACCACAATAGATGGTTCCAAAAGGGATAGTGAACTGGAGATTTAGGATTTTAAAATAGCACCTGTTTTGTTTGATTGATTTTGATGTTGTATTCAAGACACATGTGACTTGGTAAACACAAGTACACAGCTATATTCTCAATATCAGTATTTCTTATTTACGTGTTTGTTGTCTTAATTCTTTCCCCCACTTGTTATGGGTCTTTCTACATTATTAAGCTTCTTTTAAGAAGCATATATGAATTTTTACTATCTGCTCAATTTGAATTATGGAAAAAGTATGACAGTACAAACTACTAATACAATTAATACTCCACTGAGTGATGTCAATGGTTCACAGTTAATGGGTAGGCCCCATCCTCATCATTCAGCGCACAAAATGGCCGCCAGAGCTGTGTATTGGCAATAGGTTCACATTGCAAACAGCCCATGAGCCAAAGGTTGGCTTTGTACCAAATATTACATTATAAATAGCTTCACAACCCTCAACTATGCTTTATACACAAATGCTTTACTGGGCTACAGAACATCCATAGCAAAACCAAATGACAGACCATAACTCTTTATTCATTAACATGCAGAATAACATGTAATTAACCAACTAACTAAACTCGGATTATAACAATGACAGCTTGTTGAGCATCTAAATCTTAAATTCCCCTCTTAATTCACAAAATGCTTACACTTTCAGATGTTTGATATTTTCTTGTTAATTGCACAAAAAATGTAGAACAGTGAATGCAAGGTTTAATTTTTCTTCTTAATCCAAGAGTGACAAACCAATTTCACTCAGTCTTATCTCTCTGACCTAGCAAAGTGCAGAATTGAAGCAGAGGCCACAGCGGCACCAAGTGGTAATATTCGGCATTGCAATTATAATATTGATCCATGTGTACAGTATGTTTGAAATGTCTACATGCCATTTTATGCAGTTGAGTGTGCAGCACCTTAAGATATATATATTTTTTTTATTACAGACTACCATACAAACATAAAACATAAAATCTAGAATTATTTTAATATTACTTTGCAAATGGAGGCCTAAGTGATTCTGAAAATATTAACTGAGAAGAAATACATGTGGTCAATGCATACATGTGTAGGCTGACATACATATCCAGGATGGTGAAAGTTTCATAATTTAGTTGTTTTCACTGTAATTATGATACACATATGACAATACAGTATACACATGGTGTATGTGTGTGTGTGTGTGTGTGTGTATATATATATATATATATATATATATATAAACACACACACACACACACACACACACACACACACACACACACACACACACACACACACACACACACATATACTATATATATATATATATACACTATATGTATATATATATATATATATATACACACACTCACACACTGTATATACATGTGTGTGCACATGCAATTATGTACAGCATATTTTTTTTTTGTTTTAAAAGTGACATTTTAGCATCATGCTACAGTATATGCACTATCTATATAATTGTGTACATTTGTATAAATGATCTCTCTGTATGTATTTCTATGGTTGAAATGTTTAATAGGAGAAACTGACTCTCCTGGTTAGCCATGCTCATGTTTAATTAGTACCCAAGGAGAACCTATTCAGGTACCGGCATGGAGCACTTTACCCTGGACAGTGCACCTAGGAAGATGACAGAGAACTGAATCTCTTTATTTTACAAAGGCCTGCTTTGTGACACTGATGCATTGCTAGATACTTTGAATTATTGGTACAGTGTCGCCCAAACGTTCAGTAGTTATATAATTATAACATTTTGTCTTCATTTGAGAATTTGAGAGCATTAACCGGTATACAGTATTTGCCATATTTCTTTTGTGTGTGTTGGTTGGTGTGTGTGTGTGTGTGTGTGTGTGTGTGTGTGTGTGTGTTGGTTGGTGTGTGTGGGGGTAGGAGTAGGCACCTTGTGCTTTATTAACTAATCATTTACTGCTCATGTTTGTCACAGGTGTCATGGTTATTATCACTGCTATTTCCACATAAATTATCCTATATGCAATAGTCTATTTGTACTAAAAATATTGATAGATTTATTTATAGCATAAATAAATAAATACACACCCATATATGCACACGATTGTTACAAAGGTTCATAGTATGCATATGTCTCAACAATATACAGTACAAATACAGAAGCTCCACTTTACATTGTATAGTAATTCTAACTTGATTTGTAAAATGCAGTATGATCAAATATGCACATCTGTGTATATATATATATATATATATATATGTATATATATATACACACACACACACACACACACACACACACACACACACACACACACGTATATATATCTATGAATGCATAAAAAAGTTAGCAATACACAAATCTACACATACAGTTTTGTGTATGTACTTACTTTAGCACTACATAGCCGCAGATATATACGTGTAGCAGTTTACATAGGAGTATACACACACAAGTATCATCCAAAGGAAACAAAAGATCAATATTTATTTACAACTTACCACCAAACATAGCAACATCTATTTGGACAGGTGATTCATTATTGTGTCACCTAAACTTTTGTTACAAGACAAAAAAGTTTGGACATCTGCTGGGTGTCACAGAAGTCAGCTGCCTATTAGGAATAATATCAAGGTGGCCAAAATACTCTGTCTGTAAAACACGTGTGGACACGTTCCTTTAGTACTAATTTACTACACTATCTATCTATCCATCTATTTATCCATCTATTTATCATCTATTTATATATGTATCTATCTATCTATCTATCTATCTATCTATAAATATATATATATCTATATCTATATCTATCTATCTAATCTATCTATCTATCTATCTATCTATCTATCTATCTATCTATCTATCTATCATCTATCTATCTATAAATCTCTCTCTCTCTCTCTCTCTCTCTCTCTCTATATATTTATATGGCCACTCTAGTTTACTAACAGTATACACACTACGATATTTGTAGGTTGACATAAAGTAGGTTTTAAATTAGAAAAAGAAATGATGAAGATGGTGAAATGAAACAATATGTAGCAGCAGAAACGTTACAGTGTATTTGTCTATTGAGTCCTCATTAGTTCCCCTACATACAGGATAATGCATTGCAGTTGCAGCACTGCTTTGTTTATCTCCAGGGCTCACACTGTAAATAGGGCTTAGAGCAGCGTAAACAGAGGTATTCCCAGTCCTTGTAACTTTTGTTCTGGCACAAAGGGCCCTGTGAGGATCCGTCACAATGACAATAGGGTGGACAGTGCATTCCGCCAACAGTGCGCCTTACTCAGCACCAAGTGCCCCATCCAGGCAGCCAGGGATCACACAGGTGCAGGATGCTACTACACCAACAATGTGTAAGCCTATAGAATGAGCTAAATGTAGGTTTAGCACCAGTACAGGGCAGGCAATACAATGTAAAGCAATCCACACAGCGCTACCGAGCATGCATGCCAATAATCTGACTTCCCTCTCTGAGCAATTCCTGGAGGTACACAGAGGTGCATAAAGTAAGTAAGATCGGAAATGAGCAAAGAGAAGAAATGTATAATATTGCAGGCATACTCACCCTGAGATACTTGTCTAGAATCCGGAACATGGCTAGTTAGCCCGGCCACAGTGCTGCTGCCCTGTGCTATGTATGTAGCCCGCCTCTAGCACGTCTTACCATGCACACTGCAACTTTCCTCTGAGCCCTGGCAGAGGGATGGGGGCATGTTCCTGCCTCATGCTGCACCACAACCACTGACATCCCCAAACCCTGCTCATGCATGTAACAATAGTGCTGTAATGCACTCTACACTTTTATTACAACACTTTGTAGCTTCTATTTTTATTTTGGGACTGGAGATGGAAGGGTTAAAGCCGGGCACATTTCCATACACATGGAAATGAAGGCGTGATCTTATAATCATTTATTTTTAATGGCCGGAGAGGGGAGGGTGGACACGTTAGGAATGGTTTTGGGGGATTTGGAAGTGGGAAGGACAGCCTACACAGTGCAGCCAATAGCAGAGGCAATGTCAGGAGTTGTAAGGTGTTTGTATTCCTTGGGCAATGTCTCAGGCATGCTTGTGGTGCCTCAGTGACTTGTCACCTGTGCAGGATAATGGAGTGACACATACAGGGAGCCATGGGCAAACCTTCATTCATGATGGGATCAAGCTACCTACAATGGCAATATACTTAGTATGGATACAGCTTCTTCATTATACTTAGCATGGATCCGGCTTTTATCCATTTAACTCTTTTCAGGGATATCTGACCACAACCTCCTATCACAGTGCACCTGATCATATTGTGCATCATCCATAATAAGTGGCCAATCAACTTATTTGCAACAATTGAGTTAAGCAAGCATCCCACACTATGCCTATCTGATAAGACAGCGACCTGTCATCCCAAAGTGCTACACTCTGTGCTGCACGTAGGACACTGTCTATGGACCATCTCCTAACAGCATCCCCCAGTCCCTGCCAGGACTGAGCCTGTGCCCTGTGCCCTCCAGTAAAAGCCCCAACTAAGTAGTGGAGGAGATCAGCAGGTGGTGTGAGTGACACCCAGCACCCCCCAGCCTGACCATGGCATGTAGAGTAACACTGGCCAGCACAACTTCTCCTGCAGCAGCTCCCACAGGAGAGGGCTGAGAGTACTCATGACTAATGATGATGTGCTGCAGCATCCATGCAGGCAGCGCTGCCACACAAACTTCCCATCCACGGCTGCCCTTTACCCTCTCTCACCCCAGCAGTAAGATAAAGCAGTCAGTAAGAGCAGAGCATTTATGAGGAGCAGCTGTCGCAGAGTGTTAGTAAGACGGTACCTTGTTGCAGTGGTAAAAGTCCAGGGGGCTGAGGCAGGTGGGGTCTGTAGATAAGGTGCCCACGCTGGTGGGGGCAGGAGGGTAGAACCTAACGTCCATCACACGGCGGCCGGTGGGGCATTAAAACGGCTTGATGTTTTGTGTATGTTTTTTTTAATTCTCTTCTCTGGGCTCCTGTGTGAGCTTCACTGCCTCTTGCTGAGTGTATGTGTGTGTGTATGTGTGTGTGTGATAGAGGGAGGGAGTCTGTGTCTATTGTTTGAAACAACAAGACAGAGAGGGAGAGAGAGAGGAGGGAGAGGGAAGGGGTGGGGGGGTTGGGCATCATTTATTCTCCTTCTCTCAAACATCCGTTCTGTGGGCTCTCTCTCTCTTTCTCTCACTATTTTCAACCCCCTCTCGTTTCTCTCTCTTTCTTTCTCATGCTTCTCTCCCTGCTCTGTTTTCCCCTCTCCCTCCTTCTCCCTGTCTCTCCTTAACTCATTCCTTGCCAGAAATACAGCCCCCTAGCCATGTATGCCACCACTGCAATTTCATTCATTTTTATAATGGTTTTTCTTTAACAGCTATATACCTTATTTCCTATATATGCGTATATAAATGTATGTATCTGTTAGCTTGAACACTTATAGAGTGTCTATCACTTTTAATGCCTGAATAACAGTTGATCATTAACACCTGCAGTACTGGAGAGTTTACAGGACAGTATGTAAAGCATGTCCCCTTCCCCCCATCCTTTGTTATGCACAAACTATAGGATATATATATATATATATATATATATATATATTCAGTGCAAATACACGTGTGCGTCTCTGCACACACGCACACATATACAGTATATACACACACACACACACACACACACACACACACACACACACACACACACACACACACACACTACATGTGTATCTGTGATACACAGAATCTATAAGCTCTATAGTAATGTATTATCTGCATATGTGTGTATATTTGTGAGTGTGTCTGTTATAAAAATATAGACCAGTTGCAATAATACAGTTAATGCATCATCCCAATATATTTGTTAGAATTGTTTTTGCTAGAATTCAGGAAAACAATAATAAAGTCATGTTATTGTAGACATCATAGGATAAATAAGATGCATCAGTAGGTATTGCAATGGTATTAAGCATGGTTTCCTCTAAAATATGTATATGAAAATCTAACAACTTTCCTACATTAGAGTAAATGCATTATGAACATTATACATTATGCACCTATGATAAAGTCTTGCCTCTTTTATGTAGATTTGTTGCAGTAAATATTTTTCATCATATTATAAGCAATTGGTTTCCTCTGAAAGCAAATTCTAGATGTATAAGTGACCTCACATAAGTGTCTTTCTACATGTCATGGGTCACAGTGATAAAAGCAAGGGGTCTGCCGGGTCAGTAGCTAATTCCACTTATGAAGCAATGAAGTATATTGGGTCACCTCATTAGCAATCAATTCTAACCATTTCATTACTCACTTATCATCCTGTTATTGATGGATATCAGAAATTGAAGGGTGGATTTTGTCATCCCAAATTGACTTTAAAATTTGAAATTATATCATCTTAGTACAGGGCACTTTGGGTTTGTACACATGGGTTTTGAAAAACAATAGAAATGGCAACGTGGCAGTTTATCCTTGCTTTAATAGGACTGTCAAAGTGGTTTCATAATGCGTTGTAATTGCGTTCATTAAGGATTAAAAAAGCTTCACTTCACCTTTCTTGAAGCACGTATATCCTGTATACAGGTAGTCCCTATGTGAGGACGCTGTCCTCTATCCCGACCATCTGCCCCTTTATCCTGGCAGTTGGAATGTTGGGAAGTTTGTCCTGTCCACCATAGCTTGTATAGAAAGCAGCGGTAAACAGGTGATGTGCACACTATAGCAATGTAGCTACCTATATAGCTGCAGTATATAAGGTGATGAGGTGATTAATACCCCTTTTCCACCTGAGTACCGGTTCCAATCCAGGATGTTTAACCCGGCAACAACCCGTGTCAGCCCCGCCGTTTCCATTGCACTTCGACACGGTTATTCCCGGGTCGGATCTGTTTCCACTTAACCCGGGTAAGCTCTGTAAAAGCTATTGATGTCACTCGTTACTTGGGTCTGAAAACACTGGTAAAGACCGTTTCCACTGCACAGTTACCCGGGTCATTACCGTGTTACCGTGTTCAACCCAGGTAGCCTACGGGTAGGATTCCAGGATCACTCAATACGTGTTGAGCCGTTTCCACTTACTAAAAACCTGTATTGATGCGCGCCTCCGTGCAAAAACATGGGTAAATTTAGCTAGTGGAAAAGGGGTATAAGGGACAGCATGAGTGAAGCATCCATGGCACACATCATTATCTATCCCAATGCAAAGAGCTGAGAGTTATGTACTCTGTGACATGTATCCTGTTTAAGACATTTGCTACAAAATATAGGAATCTAAATTGTGGGTATCAAAAAGTAGTTTGTTAGTGAAGTGTGTAGAAAAAGTTATGGGAAATGTTTCTGCTCTTTTTAAGATTAATTGTGATACTATTATAACACACTGGTCAACTCTATCCAAACTGTCTCAAAACTCTGAAAGGTGAGCTAGGCTGGCATCAACACCAATCCTATCTCCTAATTAATTAACATGGTAGACACAGACAAACTTTCCAATGTTCTGCGAGATGGAACAAAAGTGCCAAACTCAGGAAGAATGAAATCAGGACAGTTGTGATGTACAGTATGTACTGAGGCTTATGCTATACACTAATTCTTTTGAAGGTGGTGATTGACCGAAGGAAGCACTTGAAAAAGTGGGCGAGATGCTGGAAGAATTGGTGTCAGTGTCTCAGAAAAGGACACTTTTATCACACAAAATTGTGGAGGTATCAACCAAAGTTCTATAAGGAAAAAGGCACACAGGGTTGCACAGATCACATAAAGAATGTACAATAAATGCACTATGTTGAAGAGGAAAGGTGACTACAGTATGTCCTAAAAAGTACAATAGTAAGAGAAAAAGAAAAAAAGGTGTTTCTTAAGAAATGTTTTATAAAATCAAGTGCTGAGAAGAGAAATAGGTGAGATGGAAAAAAAGAGGAGAAAAAGTGTGTGGGTGCGGGTTGGGGGGATGTGGAGGTAAGAGAAAGACAGGAGAAAACAGAGAAAAAACCCATGCAGCACCGAGGATATCTATTTTTTTTTATATAATACTGTAACTTCAATTTAAATCCAAAACGAGTTGTGTTCACAAGAAATATCTTGTTCCTGCTGTTCTTGCAGTTTTGTTACACACTGTATATTAACAAGTGTTATGTAGTAACATTGAATTTAGGCGTAAACATAACTTTGATGTGCTTAATTGTTGCTATAGGTGAGTTAAATGTGACAACTTATAAAATGTAGAGCTATCTTAGTATAGTTTTTAACTTTTTTTAATGCCAACTGATAACAAACCCTTGTCTTGTGTCTACTACAAAAGTGCATCAGCTCGAGCCATTGTGGGGGTCCACCTTTTTTGGGGAGGTATAACTGTAATATGACACAGCTACATGACCCGCCTCACCTTTAGGTGCATGCCCTCTGTGTCCACACCTTATCTTCAGGTCCTGACATAATTCTTGGTGGCCCTGCTATAGAGGATATTGATAGAACTATTGTTGATGGATACTATAAAGTGGTCTGTGTGCAAATCACTGAAGCATTCTGGAGAGCTGAAAAAGTGTGTCTTTACTAGCTGCAGTCCTGCAGAACAATAGCTGCAGAGGCACTTCCTATGTAACAAACACTTCCTGTATAACAAGTGGATGGCAATTATTCAGCTTCCACTGTCCACATACAGCATACATCTACAGTCCCCTTTTTCAACATAAAGAACAATAAACAGCTGTGTGAGTGTAAGACAGTTTTGGATGCAGGAACAGTGTGAAACAAAAGCTTCTTCAGGAAACTGATTGTCCATGGGTGTTCTGACCACTTCAGTTGGTGTCACGTGAGGTGAAGGCATTGGCTCACACACCTCTATGAGTTGGCGCCTGTTGCACTTATGCAAGGCACCATCAGATTGCGCCACATAGCTGGCTGGGCTGTTTGAAGATCCCTGCACAGTCCTGACTCTGTCAAACCTGATGGAGGTCTGGATGTGGATGGTCAGCACTGGGGACAACGGTATTGAGCAGTGGGGTGGATGTTTTATCATGGGTAACTTTGAGCCACAGCCTGGATCTCTGCAGAACATCTTGCACGTTGTTCTCAACTTGTGGTCTAAGTTTGAACTCATGAATTGCATGTCATTGTCAGTAAATAGCTTGCATGGTATGCCATATGCAGAAAAATGTATTTTCATTTTGTTGATGATTGTGACACTTGTAAGTTTGGGAGGAAAATCTATAGTGAACCAACCGGAATATACATCCACTACTAACACAGCTCTTCCTCCCTCCTTTCGAAGAAATCTGCAGCAACAATGGACCAAGGAAGGGCAGGAGCCTCATGGAGAGTGAGCAGTTCCATTGCATGATGGGCCATTAAGCATTTTAGGGGGCACAGGCAGAGACAACCCATTCAATGTCAGCAGCCACAGAGGGACAAAACAAATGCATTATTGCTGGCTCCTCATTGTGGTACAGAGCTGGGGCCAGGAGTCCTTTCTCAGTCAATTTGCACATACACCCCAACCATCCCGATTTTGGTGAAACAGCCTTGCTTTTCAGGCACTGTCCTCCCATCCCACCTGCTGTCTGCATTGTCGGGCAGGAGGAAAGGTTGGAAAGGGGGAAAGGCACAACAGAACCGCAAATACATAGATGCCACATGCATGCTCCCAGAGGGGCATATTCATTATCCTTTAACTGTCACAATTTCCACACATCCCAGGGGATGTAGCAATTGTGACATTCATCAAACTCTGAAAATACTTTATTTTCGGAGTTTGAACGTGAAACCGTTCACCATTCTGAGATGGCGAACAGCTCCTGAAACACATCACAAGCTGCCATTTACAGAGAGACTTCTGCATCCGGAGAGACCCGAACTGGGGGGCTTGGCTGTGGTGCTTCCTTTGTAGCGAAAGGTGGGGGGCAATAACATGATGTGGGGGAGAATGGGAGGATAGAGGGTGTGTGTGGGATGCTGCAGCTACAGTGATTTGCCGGGGTCCCAGCAATTATATGCCATGGGAGGGGGCGGGATTGGGTGCAGGCGGCAGTGTTTGTAGGGTGCCGACCCGGCAGTATTGATCGCCAAGTGACTGGGGACGGTGGGGGGACCTCTGTTGCCAGACACAGCAATAAGGTACAGGTGGGGGTGGGAGGTAGGGGGGCTGCGGCTGCATCAAAACAGACCATAAGAGACCCGGCAATAAGGAGAAATATATAACTTTCAGCAAAAGGAGCAGTTTTTCGGAAAGTGATACATTTATTAGGCAGGAATGATGAATACTGAAAAAATTCTGACCAAGAAGGCAGAGAATTGAAAACTAAAAATTCTCAGTTCACAATTTTTCATGATGTATATACTCAGAGTGACAAGAAAGTGAGGCAGGCCTAAAGGTCAATTAGAGGTGCATAGAGGGTAGCAGTTCCAGGATGTTGGGAAGTATGTTTGTATATGATATTAATACTCGAGCACCCTGCACTATAAGTATGCAGAAAAAATGTTTTTTTTTTTTTTAAGTTTTACACTAGTGTGCATAACTAACTACAGTGTAATAGAGAAGTCATGATCAGAGCACTTACAGCAATGTGTGTGTCTTGTACAGCAGAAGTCTCACCCCAAATGGGATCGATGTCTTAGTTGTGGCAATTTATGTTTAAAATGTTTAATCCCATTCTCTTGTCCTATTTTGAGTATTATGGTTTGTGTTAAAGTCAGTATGGCCACAAGAGCAACATATGTAAAGACACTTTTTTTTTTTTACAAGTCACTGATATTGACATCAACCATATGTATAGTGTATGTAACCAGTTCTTCATAGCTTTATGTTCTGTAATTACTATTTATTTTAATAGTTCCAGACAAATATATCAGTGATGAAGTGATGATGGTCAAAGATCTTCCTGTTTCTGGAGAAAAAAAAGGTGCTGGTACCATTGAGTTCCATCAGAACTTCTTACATGCCCTTGCATCTATAAGATTTGTGTTATGTTGAAGTATTCAAAATTAGTGATGTGCACCGGACATTTTTCGGGTTTTGTGTTTTGGTTTTGGATTCGGTTCTGCGGCCGTGTTTTGGATTCGGACGCGTTTTGGCAAAACCTCACCGAAATTTTTTTGTCGGATTCGGGTGTTTTTTTCAAAAACCCCTAAAAAACAGCTTAAATCATAGAATTCGGGGGTTATTTTGATCCCATAGTATTATTAACCTCAATTACCATAATTTCCACTCATTTCCAGTCTATTCTGAACACCTCACACCTCACAATATTATTTTTAGTCCTACAATTTGCACCAAGGTCGCTGGATGACTAAGCTAAGCGACCCAAGTGGCCGACACAAACACCTGGCCCATCTAGGAGTGGCACTGCAGTGTCAGACAGGATGGCCGATTTAAAAAATTGTCCCCAAACAGCACATGATGCAAAGAAAAAAAGAGGTGCACCAAGGTGGCTGTTTGACTAAGCTAAGCGACACAAGTGGCTGACACAAACACCTGTCCCATCTAGGAGTGGCAGTGCAGTGTCAATCAAGACAGGATGGCACTTCCAAAAAATTGTCCCCAAACAGCACATGATGCAAAGAAAAAAAGAGGCGCACCAAGGTTGCTGTGTGACTAAGCTAAGCGACACAAGTGGCCGACACAAACACCTGGCCCATCTAGGAGTGGCACTGCAGTGTCAGGCAGGATGGCACTTCCAAAAAATTGTCCCCAAACAGCACATGATGCAAAGAAAAAAAGAGGCGCACCAAGGTGGCTGTGTGACTAAGCTAAGCGACACAAGTGTCCGACACAAACACCTGGCCCTTCTAGGAGTGGCACTGCAGTGTCAGGCAGGATGGCACTTCCAAAAAATTGTCCCCAAACAGCACATGATGCAAAGAAAAAAAGAGGCGCACCAAGGTGGTTGTGTGACTAAGCTAAGCGACACAAGTGTCCGACACAAACACCTGGCCCATCTAGGAGTATCACTGCAGTGTCAATCAAGACAGGATGGCACTTCCAAAAAATTGTCCCCAAACAGCACATGATGCAAAGAAAAAAAGAGGCGCACCAAGGTGGCTGTGTGACTAAGCTAAGCGACACAAGTGTCCGACACAAACACCTGGCCCATCTAGGAGTGGCACTGCAGTGTCAGGCAGGATGGCACTTCCAAAAAATTGTCCCCAAACAGCACATGATGCAAAGAAAAAAAGAGGCGCACCAAGGTGGCTGTGTGACTAAGCTAAGCGACACAAGTGTCCGACACAAACACCTGGCCCATCTAGGAGTGGCACTGCAGTGTCAATCAAGACAGGATGGCACTTCCAAAAAATTGTCCCCAAACAGCACATGATGCAAAGAAAAAAAGAGGCGCACCAAGGTCGCTGTGTGACTAAGCTAAGCGACACAAGTGTCCGACACAAACACCTGGCCCATCTAGGAGTGGCACTGCAGTGTCAGGCAGGATGGCACTTACAAAAAATTGTCCCCAAACAGCACATGATGCAAAGAAAAAAAGAGGCACACCAAGGTGGCTGTGTGACTAAGCTAAGCGACACAAGTGTCCAACACAAACACCTGGCCCATCTAGGAGTGGCACTGCAGTGTCAATCAAGACAGGATGGCACTTCCAAAAAATTGTCCCCAAACAGCACATGATGCAAAGAAAAATGAAAGAAAAAAGAGGTGCAAGATGGAATTGTCCTTGGGCCCTCCCACCCACCCTTATGTTGTATAAACAGGACATGCACACTTTAACGAACCCATCATTTCAGCGACAGGGTCTGCCACACGACTGTGACTGAAATGACTGGTTGGTTTGTGCCCCCACCAAAAAAGAAGCAATCAATCTCTCCTTGCACAAACTGGCTCTACAGAGGCAAGATGTCCACCTCATCATCATCCTCCGATTCCTCACCCCTTTCACTGTGTACATCCCCCTCCTCACAGATTATTAATTCGTCCCCACTGGAATCCACCATCTCAGGTCCCCGTGTACTTTCTGGAGGCAATTGCTGCTGGTGAATGTCTCAACGGAGGAATTGATTATAATTCATTTTGCTGAACATCATCTTCTCCACATTTTCTGGAAGTAACCTCGTACGCCGATTGCTGACAAGGTGAGCGGCTGCACTAAACACTCTTTCAGAGTACACACTGGAGGGAGGGCAACTTAGGTAGAATAAAGCCAGTTTGTGCAAGGGCCTCCAAATTGCCTCTTTTTCCTGCCAGTATACGTACGGACTGTCTGACGTGCCTACTTGGATGCAGTCACTCATATAATCCTCCACCATTCTTTCCATGGTGAGAGAATCATATGCAGTGACAGTAGACGACATGTCAGTAATCATTGGCAGGTCCTTCAGTCCAGACCAGATGTCAGCACTCGCTCCAGACTGCCCTGCATCAGGTGGGCTAGGAATTCTTAGCCTTTTCCTCGCACCCCCAGTTGCGGGAGAATGTGAAGGAGGAGATGTTGACGGGTCACGTTCCGCTTGACTTGACAATTTTCTCACCAGCAGGTCTTTGAACCTCTGCAGACTTGTGTTTGCCGGAAAGAGAGATCCAAGGTAGGTTTTAAATCTAGGATCGAGCACGGTGGCCAAAATGTAGTGCTCTGATTTCAACAGATTGACCACCCGTGAATCCTGGTTAAGCGAATTAAGGGCTCCATCCACAAGTCCCACATGCCTAGCGGAATCGCTCTGTTTTAGCTACTCCTTCAATGTCTCCAGCTTCTTCTGCAAAAGCCTGATGAGGGGAATGACCTGACTCAGGCTGGCAGTGTCTGAACTGACTTCACGTGTGGCAAGTTCAAAGGGTTGCAGAACCTTGCACAATGTTGAAATCATTCTCCACTGCGCTTGAGTCAGGTGCATTCTCCCTCCTTTGCCTATATCGTGGGCAGATGTATAGGCTTGAATGGCCTTTTGCTGCTCCTCCATCCTCTGAAGCATATAGAGGGTTGAATTCCACCTCGTTACCACCTCTTGCTTCAGATGATGGCAGGGCAGGTTCAGGAATGTTTGGTGGTGCTCCAGTCTTCTGTACGCGGTGCCTGAATGCCGAAAGTGGCCCGCAATTCTTTGGGCCACCGACAGCATCTCTTGCACGCCCCTGTCGTTTTTTAAATAATTCTGCACCACCAAATTCAATGTATGTGCAAAACATGGGACGTGCTGGAATTTGCCCAGATGTAATGCACGCACAATATTGGTGGCATTGTCCGATGTCTCAAATCCCCAGGAGAGTCCAATTGGGGTAAGCCATTCTTTGATGATCTTCCTCAGTTGCCGTAAGAGGTTGTCAGCTGTGTGCCTATTCTGAAAAGCGGTGATACAAAGCGTAGCCTGCCTAGGAAAGAGTTGGCGTTTGCGAGATCCTTCTACTGGTGCCGCCGCTGCTGTTCTTGCTGCGGGAGGCAATACATCTACCCAGTGGGCTGTTACAGTCATATAGTCCTGAGTCTGCCCTGCTCCACTTGTCCACATGTCCGTGGTTAAGTGGACATTGGGTACAACTGCATTTTTTAGGACACTGGTGAGTCTTTTTCTGAGGTCTGTGTACATTTTCGGTATCGCCTGCCTAGAGAAATGGAACCTAGATGGTTTTTGATACCGGGGACACAGTACCTCAATCAAGTCTATAGTTGCCTCTGAATTAACGATGGATACCGGAACCACGTTTCTCACCGCCCAGGCTGCCAAGGCCTGAGTTATCTGCTTTGCAGCAGGATGACTGCTGTGATATTTCATCTTCCTCGCAAAGGACTGTTGGACAGTCAATTGCTTACTGGAAGTAGTACAAGTGGTCTTCCGACTTCCCCTCTTGGATGACGATCGACTCCCAGCAGCAACAACAGCAGCGCCAGCAGCAGTAGGCGTTACACTCAAGGATGCATCGGAGGAATCCCAGGCAGGAGAGGACTCGTCAGACTTGACAGTGACATGGCCTGCAGGACTATTGGCTTTCCTGGGTAAGGAGGAAATTGACACTGAGGGAGTTGGTGGTGTGGTTTGCAGGAGCTTGGTTACAAGAGGAAGGAATTTAGTGGTCAGTGGACTGCTTCCGCTGTCACCCAAAGTTTTTGAACTTGTCACTGACTTATGATGAATGCGCTGCAGGTGACGTATAAGGGAGGATGTTCCGAGGTGGTTAACGTCCTTACCCCTACTTATTACAGCTTGACAAAGGCAACACACGGCTTGACACCTGTTGTCCGCATTTGTGTTGAAATAATTCCACACCGAAGAGCTGATTTATTTTGTATTTTGACCAGGCATGTCAATGGCCATATTCCTCCCACGGACAACAGGTGTCTCCCCGGGTGCCTGATTTAAACAAACCACCTCACCATCAGAATCCTCCTTGTCAATTTCCTCCCCAGCGCCAGCAACACCCATATCCTCATCCTGGTGTACTTCAACAGTGACATCTTCAATTTGACTATCAGGAACTGGACTGCGGGTGCTCCTTCCAGCACTTGCAGGGGGCGTGCAAATGGTGGAAGGCGCAAGCTCTTCCCGTCCAGTGTTGGGAAGGTCAGGCATCGCAACCGACACAATTGGACTCTCCTTGGAGATTTGTGATTTAGAAGAACGCACAGTTCTTTGCTGTGCTTTTGCCAGCTTAAGTCTTTTCTTTTTTCTAGCGAGAGGATGAGTGCTTCCATCCTCATGTGAAGCTGAACCACTAGCCATGAACATAGGCCAGGGCCTCAGCCGTTCCTTGCCACTCCGTGTCGTAAATGGCATATTGGCAAGTTTACGCTTCTCCTCAGACGCTTTTAATTTTGATTTTTGGGTCATTTTACTGAACTTTTGTGTTTTGGATTTTACATGCTCTCTACTATGACATTGGGCATCGGCCTTGGCAGACGATGTTGATGGCATTTCACCGTCTCGGCCATGACTAGTGGCAGCAGCTTCAGCACGAGGTGGAAGTGGATCTTGAGCTTTCCCTATTTTAACCTCCACATTTTTGTTCTCCATTTTTTAATGTGTGGAATTATATGCCAGTATCAATAACAATGACCTACTACTATTTTTACTGCGCACAACTGAAATGCACCACAGGTATAGAATGTAGATGGATAGTATACTTAATGGATGACGACACAGAGGTAGGTACAGCAGTGGCCTACCGTACTGCTATATATAGTATACTGGAGGACACTGTGTCAGCAAACTGCAAAACTAAAATGCACCACAGGTATAGAATGTAGATGGATAGTATACTTAATGGATGACGACACAGAGGTAGGTACAGCAGTGGCCTACCGTACTGCTATATATAGTATACTGGTGGACACTGTCAGAAAACTGCAAAACTAAAATGCACCACAGGTATAGAATGTAGATGGATAGTATACTTAATGGATGACGAGTGACGACACAGAGGTAGGTACAGCAGTGGCCTACCGTACTGCTATATATAGTATACTGGTGGACACTGTCAGCAAACTGCAAAACTAAAATGCACCACAGGTATAGAATGTAGATGGATAGTATACCTAATGGATGACGAGTGACGACACAGAGGTAGGTACAGCAGTGGCCTACCGTACTGCTATATATAGTATACTGGTGGACACTGTGTCAGCAAACTGCAAAACTAAAATGCACCACAGGTATAGAATGTAGATGGATAGTATACTTAATGGATGACAACACAGAGGTAGGTACAGCAGTGGCCTACCGTACTGCTATATATAGTATACTGGTGGACACTGTTAGCAAACTGCAAAACTAAAATGCACCACAGGTATAGAATGTAGATGGATAGTATACTTAATGGATGACGAGTGACGACATAGAGGTAGGTACAGCAGTGGCCTACCGTACTGCTATATATAGTATACTGGTGGACACTGTCAGCAAACTGCAAAACTAAAATGCACCACAGGTATAGAATGTAGATGGATAGTATACTTAATGGATGACAACACAGAGGTAGGTACAGCAGTGGCCTACCGTACTGCTATATATAGTATACTGGTGGACACTGTCAGCAAACTGCAAAACTAAAATGCACCACAGGTATAGAATGTAGATGGATAGTATACTTAATGGATGATGAGTGACGACACAGAGGTAGGTACAGCAGTGGCCTACCGTACTGCTATATATAGTATACTGGTGGACACTGTCAGCAAACTGCAAAACTAAAATGCACCACAGGTATAGAATGTAGATGGATAGTATACTTAATGGATGACGAGTGACGACACAGAGGTAGGTACAGCAGTGGCCTACCGTACTGCTATATATAGTATACTGGTGGACACTGTGTCAGCAAACTGCAAAACTAAAATGCACCACAGGTATAGAATGTAGATGGATAGTATACTTAATGGATGACGACACAGAGGTAGGTACAGCAGTGGCCTACCGTACTGCTATATATAGTATACTGGTGGACACTGTCAGCAAACTGCAAAACTAAAATGCACCACAGGTATAGAATGTAGATGGATAGTATACTTAATGGATGACGACACAGAGGTAGGTACAGCAGTGGCCTACCGTACTGCTATATATAGTATACTGGTGGACACTGTCAGCAAACTGCAAAACTAAAATGCACCACAGGTATAGAATGTAGATGGATAGTATACTTAATGGATGACGAGTGACGACACAGAGGTAGGTACAGCAGTGGCCTACCGTACTGCTATATATAGTATACTGGTGGACACTGTCAGCAAACTGCAAAACTAAAATGCACCACAGGTATAGAATGTAGATGGATAGTATACTTAATGGATGACGACACAGAGGTAGGTACAGCAGTGGCCTACCGTACTGCTATATATAGTAAACTGGTGGACACTGTCAGCAAACTGCAAAACTAAAATGCACCACAGGTATAGAATGTAGATGGATAGTATACTTAATGGATGACGACACAGAGGTAGGTACAGCAGTGGCCTACCGTACTGCTATATATAGTGTACTGGTGGACACTGTCAGCAAACTGCAAAACTAAAATGCACCACAGGTATAGAATGTAGATGGATAGTATACTTAATGGATGACGAGTGACGACACAGAGGTAGGTACAGCAGTGGCCTACCGTACTGCTATATATAGTATACTGGTGGACACTGTGTCAGCAAACTGCAAAACTAAAATGCACCACAGGTATAGAATGTAGATGGATAGTATACTTAATGGATGACGACACAGAGGTAGGTACAGCAGTGCACTCTGCACTGTACTCCTCCTATATAATATTAATTATACTGGTGGTCCCCAGTCCCCACAATAAAGCAGCACACTAAGCACAGATATGGAGTGTTTTTCTTCAGGCAGACAACGTATACTGGTGGTCACTGTCAGCAAAACTCTGCACTGTACTCCTGCTATAGCTGCTCCCCAGTCCCCACAATTAAGCAGTGTGAGCACTCAGCACAGATATATTATGCAGCACACTGAGCACAGATATGGCATGGAGCGTTTTTTTCAGGCAGAGAACGGATAAAAACTGGTGGTCACTTATCAGCAAAACTCTGCACTGTACTCCTCCTAACAGCTGCTCCCCAGTCCTCCCCACAATTAAGCAATAAACCAATCAACTTCTACAATAAACGGAGAGAACGCCAGCCACGTCCTCTCCCTATCATCTACAATGCACGAGTGAAAAAGGCGGCGATGCACGGCTGCTTATATAGAATCCGAATCTCGCGAGAATCTGACAGCGGGATGATGACGTTCGGGTGCGCTCGGGTTAGCCGAGCAAGGCGGGAAGGTTCGAACCTGCCTCGGACCCGTGTAAAAAAGGTGAAGTTCGGGGGGTTTCGGTTTCCGAGAAACCGAACCCGCTCATCACTATTCAAAATCCTTTGACGACTGGAACTGGTTTATATATCTATTAACAAGTTTGTATTAATAGCTTGATGGATTTAATGGAAAAATTGGAGTATCTTTTTGTAATATGCAGCAGTGAAATAAATATTTTTTCATTTTGCTAGGGTAAACAAGACAAACACAAAAATATAATGTAACATACTTGGCCACACTTTAACATAATCAGGTAAAAACTGAACAAATTTCCTTAAATTTAATCTGTAAAATCTACAAGGATATCAAAAATGTGCACAAAAAAATCAAGGTCTTAGAAGGAACATGGTCAAAAACATGGATATTTTCTTATCTTGTTTATTCCATATCTTTTTCTTTATTTTCAGAAAGAAGATTGACCAGAGACTCCAATAGCTCACTCTAGTTTCATTACTATTAATACTTTAATTCCATGTATTAGTATGACTCTATGGCAGGGTTTTTCAACTGCTGTGCCGCGGCACACTAGTGTGCCGCAGGCAGTCCTCAGGTGTGCCGCCGCTACCCGCCCGCCAGAGATGCCTGCCACACCACTAATACCTGCAGCAGTAACTGATATCAGGCTTGGGCAGCGCAGAGAACCTCCGTGGGCCGGCCGTGACCTATTGCAGTGATGCACCGCCGCATGACTCATAGGTCACCCGTTCCACGTGGTATCGCCGTCCCCCGCCCGTCCAGCGCTTCTCCATGGTGTGCTCTGCTCCGACGCGATGCAGGGAGGGAACGCTCTGTGCTGCTTCTCACTGCCCCAATGCTAAGGACTGAGCTGTATACTGAGGTTGGAGCCAGTGGGTTTTTTTTTTACCTGGGGGGGGTGGAATTACCATGTGGGGACAGTGTGCGGAATTACTATGTGGGGACAGTGTGAGGAATTACTATGTGGGGACAGTGTGCGGAATTACTGTGTGGGGACAGTGTGTGGAATTACTATGTGGGGACAGTGTGCGGAATTACTATGTGGGGACAGTGTGTGGAATTACTATGTGGGGACAGTGTGCGGAATTACTATGTGGGGACAGTGTGCGGAATTACTGTGTGGGGACAGTGTGCGGAATTACTATGTGGGGACAGTGTGAGGAATTACTATGTGGGGACAGTGTGCGGAATTACTGTGTGGGGACAGTGTGTGGAATTACTATGTGGGGACAGTGTGCGGAATTACTATGTGGGGACAGTGTGCGGAATTACTGTGTGGGGACAGTGTGTGGAATTACTATGTGGGGACAGTGTGCGGAATTACTATGTGGGGACAGTGTGTGGAATTACTATGTGGGGACAGTGTGCGGAATTACTGTGTGGGGACAGTGTGTGGAATTACTATGTGGGGACAGTGTGCGGAATTACTGTGTGGGGACAGTGTGTGGAATTACTATGTGGGGACAGTGTGCGGAATTACTATGTGGGGACAGTGTGCGGAATTACTGTGTGGGGACAGTGTGTGGAATTACTATGTGGGGACAGTGTGCGGAATTACTATGTGGGGACAGTGTGTGGAATTACTATGTGGGGACAGTGTGTGCCATTAATATGTGGGGACAGTGTGTGCCATTACTATGTGGGGACAGTGTGTGCCATTACTATGTGGGGACAGTGTGTGCCATTAATATGTGGGGACAGTGTGTGCCATTACTATGTGGGGACAGTGTGTGCCATTAATATGTGGGGACAGTGTGTGCCATTAATATGTGGGGACAGTGTGTGCCATTAATATGTGGGGACAGTGTGTGCCATTAATATGTGGGGACAGTGTGTGCCATTAATATGTGGGGACAGTGTGTGGAATTATTATCTATGTGGGGACAGTGTGTAGAATTACTGTGTGGGGACAGTGTGTGCTTTTTATATGTGGGGACAGTGTGTGCCATTAATATGTGGGGACAGTGTGTGGAATTACTATGTTTTATTTCTACGGGAGCCAATGTATTTTTTTTTATAGTGGGGGTGAAGCTATTTATTTTATTTCTGCGGGGTCCAACTGTTTTATTACTGTTTATATTTGTTATATATTTATATTATATTGATTAAGAAAACTGATGGTGTGCCTTGGCAATTTTCAAATGTTGTTTAGTGTGCCACAAGTTTACAAAGGTTGAAAATCACTGCTCTATGGGATAGTTCAGTGGTAAACAACTGATATGCCTCAAATGTCACTAACATTCAAAAGGGTCGGGTATGCTTTACCGGCGGCCGGGATCCAGGCGGTCAGCAGCCCGATGCCAGGATCACAGCCACAGGGTTCTATTCCTACTCTATGGATGATGTGGACACCCATGAGTGGGAATAGTCCCTATAGTTGGCATGCCGACTGTAGGGATTTTCAGGGGACGGGGTGGAGGGGTCAGAATTGTGACCGGCGGTCTCCTGACTTCTGGTCACATAACTACATTCCCATTCAAAAGGGCCATGCATTTATCTTAACCTCCATATCACTAATCCCATAATGCTCCGGCATGCCACTCCCTTGAACCAATATTACACCACATGTTACTCAGTCCTCCCACTTGATCCAAAATTTCCCCACATGCCATAAGACTCCCATCTGCCACAAAATGCCCATACAAAATTTCAGATTCAATGTGTGCTGCAAAACTCCCCCACGTTCTACACATATCTCCCCATAGGCCACTCACACCTCTTCACAAATTTTTGCGGACCACCAATTGCCCATCACAGGGATTTCTCAAACGTCAACACAAAGCAAAGCAAATGTTTGTCAGAAAGAGCGTGTGTACAAGTCCAATCACTTTCATTATTGTTTAGGTGTCAGAGCTTGTTCAGGCTTTGAGAACATGACATAGCGCTTGATTCTGAGTCGTAGGCTAACCGCACCCAATGCTGATATTTTTACATAGCTTACTGCACATGTCTGAGTAGCGCTGCACATGCATCCTATTTGTTACCGCACAGAGACGCAGGATGAATTTGGATGCAGGGAGTGTAGACTTTAGCGGGCGTTTCTGGTAGGTAACACGGAGGTAGCTAGGCAGACATGGGCATTTTTTTTCTGCCATAGCCACTCACACAATAGCCATGCTCAGAGGGACGGCACCTGCCATAGGGTTGCACAATTTTTTGATGGTGCATTCGATAGTGCACCAATAGTGAGTCTGAAGATGCACACAGACATATTTCCTCAGATGCAAGGTACTGCAAGTGGGTATCTCAGTTTTAAAGAAATCAGCATAAAGGTTAAATGAGACAGCCGCGTCTGTGTGTGATTTAGAATCAGGCCCATAATGTTTTAAATTGATGATGATATATACAAGAACTTGTAAAGAATACACTGTTACTTAGACACACACATACTGCTTTGCATATAACTACATGGTTACACAGCTTAAAGGGGTAGACGAATTATGTGGCATTATGGGAAAGAAGTGGTATCAGCGCACATTATGTTTGTCAGAAGACCAACAGTGGAATCCTGGCAGATCCCGGTAAGTATTTTACCTCTACTCCTACCCCTACTCCTAACCCACCCCTACTGCAGCCTAACCCTAACCATCCCCTCCTGCAGCCTAACCCAACCCCCCACTGTTGGTTATCCCCTCCCTGCTGTTGGTCTTCTGACTGTTGGGATACCAACAGCTGAGAACCTGACCGCATCCCTACAATACACATTGGGGGTAATTCTGAGTTGATCGCAGCAACGAGTTTGTTAGCAATTGGGCAAAACCATGTGCACTGCAGGGGGGGGGGGGCAGATATAACATTTGCAGAGAGAGTTAGATTTGGGTGTGTTATTTTGTTTCTGTGCAGGGTAAATTCTGGCTGCTTCATTTTTACACTGCAATTTAGATTTCAGTTTGAACACACCACACCCAAATCTAACTCTCTCTGCACATGTTATATCTGCCCCCCCCCTGCAGTGCACATGGTATTGCCCAACTGCTAACAAATTTGATGCTGCGATCAACTCAGAATTAGGCCCTTTGTTACATCCTAGTATACTGTATACCATCTAATACACTGATGCTTTTTTTTCAACAGTTTATTAGGGATATCCTAAAGGAAATGTTATGTCCTTAAAAGTATACTCTGCATATATATATATTCTAGTAAACAGACAAAAGTCTGTCCTTAGATCATGGTGTAATATGTACACTTTTCCACAAATGTTTAATGTAAAGGTATATAATATTGATGCTTATTATAATTAGAGATGAGCAGGTTCGGTTCCTCGAGATCCGAACCCCCCCGAACTTCACATGGTTTACACGGGTCCGAGCCAGCCTCGGATCTTCCCTCCTTGCTCGGTTAATATGAACGCGCCCGAACGTCATCATCCCGCTGTCATATTCTCGCGAGATTCGTATTGCATATAAAGAGTCGCGCGTCGCCGCCATTTTCACTCGTGCATTGGAGATGATAGCGAGAGGACGTGGCTGCATTCTCTCAGTTTCTGTGTTCATTGTGCTGCAAATATCTGTGCTCAGTGTGCTGCAAATATCTGTGCTCAGTGTGCTGCAAATATCTACGTTCTCTGCCTGAAAACGCTCCATATCTGTGCTGCATTGTAGTTGTGCGCAGTATATAGTAGGAGGACAGTGGAGAATTTTGCTGACCACCAGTATATATATAGCAGTACGGTACAGTAGTCCATTGCTCTACCTCTGTGTCGTCAAGTATACTATCCATATCTGTGCAACATTGTAGTTGTGCGCAGTATATAGTAGGAGGACAGTGCAGAATTTTGCTGACCACCAGTATATATATATATATATATAGCAGTATGGTACAGTAGTCCATTGCTCTACCTCTGTGTCGTCAAGTATACTATCCATGGCTGTGCTGCATTGTAGTTGTGCGCAGTATATAGTAGGAGGACAGTGCAGAATTTTGCTGACCACCAGTATATATATATATATATATATATATATATATATGTGTACCGGGAAAGCTACCAGCGCCACAGATGCAGTATCTCTATTGTGAACACTAGTATGGGAACAGTGCAGAAAAAATTCAAATAAACCCGCCTATAGACACTCCCTATGGTCTAACAGGGCGTCAGCTTTTTACCTCAGGTATATAGAGGTACTGGTATTAGTACCTAAGGGAGACAAATTTGTGGACGGAAGGTGAGGTAATAAATAGCGACCAATGGTGTCAAACAATACCAAAGCTGGGTAATTTATATAAAAGGTATACACAATTTATTGCACATAGAAAACACTAAAACAATACTGGGTGTAAAAGTATAAAAACTAATATAGACATCTAAGACTCATTATAACAGGCAGGAGAGCGTAAAAAAGGGAGCAACATTCAGCATAAAAGGTAAATGGATAAAAGAAAAAATAGCGTTCAAAAACTAAAAAAAGAGGAGTATAGCTTAACTTTCAATGAGTAAGGTTAGATCAAGGCAGAACCCAATGCGTTTCGTCCCATCTGGACTTCATCAAGGGGACTTGATGAAGTCCAGATGGGACGAAACGCGTTGGTTCACTCGACACTAGTTGGGCTCAACGCACTTCCGGTGAAAACAGAAGTGACGTTTGCGTTCCAACACACAGCCCACTTCCTGATTGTGCAGCACGGGGCGCCCGATGACTCCCTCCAACAGTGCGGACCCAGCACACTTCCGGCAATGGCGGAAGTGATGTCTGCGTTCCACCAATGCGTTCCACCCCACTTCCTACGTTAGTGGGGGTGGAATTAGGCGCCAAACATGCCTATTATGCTGGCTATTTAACAGGGGCCGGTGAGGCAACATCTCCAGACTCCAGTTACCTATTATATTGACTTTTGCTGTGATGCTGACTGTTTTGACAAAGCTGTGAATCCTTGACAAAGGTCCTGGTTTGGACCGAAACGTCGGATAGATATGGACATTACCTTTGAACTGTGAGATTACCATTTACATTAAATATTCTTTTTGCTGAATCTTTGATTTGAAATCTGGTGAGTGCTATCTGTTCCACTTTGTGGTTCATCCTGTATTGTACTATGGGTCCCACCTCTGTGTGGGTCGGACTCTGATTGGCACCCCAGTAGTTGGCTGAGCTGTGTGAGAGTGCAGGGATCTTTAGTTTTATATATATATATATATATATATATATATAACAGTATGGTACAGTAGTCCATTGCTCTACCTCTGTGTCATCAAGTATACTATCCATATATGTGCTGCATTGTAGTTGTGCGCAGTATAAAGTAGGAGGACAGTGCAGAATTTTGCTGACCACCAGTATATATATATATATGTATATATATATATATATAGCAGTACGGTACAGTAGTCCATTGCTCTACCTCTGTGTCGTCAAGTATACTATCCATATCTGTGCTGCATTGTAGTTGTGCGCAGTATATAGTAGGAGGACAGTACAGAATTTTCCTGACCACCAGTATATATATATATATATATATATAAATAGCAGTACGGTACAGTAGTCCATTGCTATACCTCTGTGTCGTCAAGTATACTATCCATATCTGTGCTGCATTGTAATTGTGCGCAGTATATAGTAGGAGGACAGTGTAGAATTTTGCTGACCACCTATATATATATATATATATATATATATAAATAGACACTGTGATACAATCAGCGGCACTCAGAGACTGACACGGCTGGAAACAGGTAAAGTGCTGGTGCTTTTTAATCCATAGTAAAGGCTGGGTGATCCAATGTTTCGGGGCACGCAAGCCCCTTTGTCAAGGTGAGCCAAATACAGAGTGAATAAGAACAAAAACAAAGTGTTACCTTTATGGTGAATAAGACCCGCGGGCGGGAAGAACAGCAGTGTCCGGGGGAACGTGAAGCTTACGTCCCAGATAGTGTGACGTGTGTGCGCCTCGGTCACATGATCATCCTGCGCATCGTTGGATGCCGACATTGCCATGGCAGCCTAACAAGCTGATGTTGTCATGGATGCCTGGGACTTCCGTGGTCTCCCGATCGCGGAGGTGAAGGAACCGGGCTGCGAATTAAAAGTGACAGGTGTAAAACCAACATGTGCAGTTGTAAATGTTTAAGAAGGATCTATAAGTCTGAGACTAAGTCGTATAATTAAAGCTGCCTGCATGCAACGGTCTTGGAGTGGCAATAAATGTTATATGAAAACATGTTAATGATGTCGAATCTGGCACCATGTGATAGAACAGGCAAATGCTTATACAGTGTACCCGCAGATACACATCCTAAGGTGATGGCAGTGATAACATTGCTAAAACAACCAAATAAGAGACAAAGATACTGCATGTGACTAGATTGTCTGAGAGCTACCGTTATTGATGAACTGGGACTTATGTAAGTAAACTATCACCACGTCCAATTATGTGGCACTAGCTATAGTCCACATTCCGTTTGGCCCCGTTGGCCAATGAAATACGAATTAGAATACACTCCATTGTATTCTGTCGTTGAGGCCCTTCGGTCTCACGGTGTCCAACTTGAACATCCAACTGGCCTCACGTTTGAGCAGAGTACCAGCCCTGTCGCCACCTCTCAGATTGTTGGGTATGTGGTCAATGATTTGAAACTGTAGATCCTTCAAGGAATGTTGTTTTTCTACATAATGTCTGGCAGCAGGTTGTTCAGATCTCTTCAGTAATAGTGCCGCCTTTAGCGCAGATCTATGTAACGCAAAGCATTCCCTGGCATTGCGTATGGTCTTGCCCACGTATTGATACTTGCATGGACAGGTGATTAAATAGACAATATATGCCGTTGTGCATGTGAGCACATGCTTGATGTTATATATTCTACCTGTCGAGCTGGAGGTGAACGTCGGGCCGGTGATCATATGTTTGCATGAATCACTGCGTAGGCATTTGTAGCAGCCTGCTGGTTTTGTTAAGAAGTTGGCAACTGGTAAGGAGTCGAAACCTGTAATATCAGAGTGGACCACGAAATCTTTGATGCTTCTGCCCTTGGTGTGACACAATGGGCCTCTTCTTCTGTAACGTGGTAAGATTTTTATCTGTCGCCACTATGGGCCACAGCGCATTGAGGCTCGAGGAACCACTGGACTGGAGGTGTTGTACCGTGAGACAAAGGGTATGATTGCCTGGTCACTCTTGATTTTGGGTTTCAAGAGGTCATCTCTGTTCATAGCTGTTACTTGTTGCTCATATTTCTGTAGTGACCCACTCTTGTAGCCTCTGTTCTTGAACCGTTCGGTTACATCCATCAAAGCCCCTTTGAGTTTGTCAGGGTCACTTGTAATTCTGGCTGCCCTGATGTATTGCGACTTGGGTAGCCCCCTTTTGAGGGCTATAGGATGATGGCTGTTATAGCGCAAAAGGGTATTTTTGTCCGTGGGCTTGTGGTACACCTCGGTGTGTATTGCTCCATCTCTAATGGTAACGTTCACGTCCAAATAATTTAGCCTGCTGGGGTCACATTGAGCTGTGACTTTGATGGGAGACCGTCTGTTATTGATGCTTGTTGTGAAGATTTCAAATTTTTCTTTGCCGCCAGTCCATAACATGAAGACGTCATCTATATATCTGGAATAGTGTAAGATGTACTTTGTGAATTCGCCACTATTAAAAAACATTAGTTGTTCTTCCATCAACATAAATACGTTGGCAAATGAAGGGGATACATTGCTCCCCATGGAGCAGCCGCTTAGTTGGCGGTAGAATTTCCCGTCAAATAAAAAATAATTGCGAGTCAGTGTTAGTTCTAATAGTTGGAGAAATAAACTGTGGTCCAAACTTTTCATGTTTGATTGGACCAAAAAAGACTTCATTGCAATTAACTCCTGATCGTGCGGGATGCTCGTATAGAGACTACAAATGTCTACAGTACAGATGATGGTCCCTGTGGGTACCATGCCCACTGTTTTTAGCTGATTCAGGAAGCTGGTGGTATCTTTGATGTAATTTGGTTGTTGACTTTCAGATCGTGTACTCACTAAGCTAGAAATTCAAGTTCTTAATCACGGCCTGTCATTTGTTCCTACAAGCAGGTTTGACGAATTAACCTGGCAAACCGAGCTAAACAAGTTTACCCGTAAACTCCGCTTACAAGAGTTCTTTCAGGAACACACATCTACTGCTACACCTGAACCACATCAAAGTTTCATTAATTCCGTACGGAACTCCAAATTCGACCCGACTTCGTCCAATTCATCTATAAAGACCTTCACTCGATTGCTGGATGAGTCAATAACGAAATACACAAATGCTGACCAAAATAACCATTACAACATGTCACGATCTGAATTTAAAGCGTTAAAGAAAATGGGAACCTATAGAGACATCGTAATCCGCCCCGCTGACAAAGGGGGCGGAATAGTCATAATGAATCTGACTGACTATAAAAGTGAGACATATCGACAGCTGGCGGATACGAATGTATATTAAGCTCTGACTACAGATCCGACCAAACAATACAAGGCAGAAGTTGATGACATACTTGATGCAGCTTGTGCATCAGGATTTATGTCTAGCAAATTATGCAGTGCCCTTAAACAAGAGTTTCCTGTAGTGCCGCTATTATTCTTAGTCCCCAAAATCCATAAGAACATGGACAGTCCGCCTGGCAGGCCCATAATCTCCGTGCACAACGCACTTTACCAGCCCATATTCATCTTTCTGGATAGCATCCTTCAGCCACTCATTAGTCAACAACAAAATTACATCAAAGATACCACCAGCTTCCTGAATCAGCTAAAAACAGTGGGCATGGTACCCACAGGGACCATCATCTGTACTGTAGACATTTGTAGTCTCTATACGAGCATCCCGCACGATCAGGGGTTAATTGCAATGAAGTCTTTTTTGGTCCAATCAAACATGAAAAGTTTGGACCACAGTTTATTTCTCCAACTATTAGAACTAACACTGACCCGCAATTATTTTTTATTTGACGGGAAATTCTACCGCCAACTAAGCGGCTGCTCCATGGGGAGCAATGTATCCCTTCATTTGCCAACGTATTTATGTTGATGGAAGAACAACTAATGTTTTTTAACAGTGGCGAATTCACAAAGTACATCTTACACTATTCCAGATATATAGATGACGTCTTCATGTTATGGACTGGCGGCAAAGAAAAATTTGAAATCTTCACAACAAGCATCAATAACAGACGGTCTCCCATCAAAGTCACTTATAGTCTGCCAAATTCATTATGACAATCCCGCCCCCTTTATCAGCGGGGCGGATGACTATGTCCCTACAGGAACCCAGTTGTTTCATTGCTCTAAACTCGGATCTGGATAAGTTGTAGTGTGCCACAGGTGGTGTGGCTGTGTATCTAATTACTGAGTCATCTATCAGTCTGATGAACGACTTAATAGATGCGTTCGTCGACGCAGGGTCAAACTGAGATTTACGCATGGAACTGATGTATGCTTGATGGGGATCCGGACTAGATGAAGAAGTATGTTGTTGGAAAAATTCTTGTAGCCGAAGCTTGCGAGCGAACTTATGTAGTTCGATTTGCCATCCTAGTTCGTCAAATTTGTTGGTCGGCACAAAGGATAAACCATTGTTGAGTAATTTGATTTCCACATCACTGAGCTGTCGGTCCGACAGGTTGTAAATTAGGCTTTCTTTTTCGTTGTTGTAGAAGCATTTTTGGATCCTTGTGTTTTGCTGGCCCCTGCGGGTGGGCGTCCTCTTGCTCTTGTGCCTGCCGCGGTGGCAGGGGAGGTCCCTAAAGGGACACTTGAGGTATCAGGTGGCCCTTCTGAATCGCCCATGGCAAACTCGCTGTCACTGTTTGAAGTTATAAGATCATTATGGCGATCTTCGCGACGTTTGCGCCAACTGTGTTTGGACCTAAAGTTGTAGGGCCTGTGGTTGCCTGGATCACCACCAGAGAGCCAGCGATAGACCCTGTTGGTTTCGTAATCTTCTTTGACGGTTAATTGTTTCCCCCGTTTAAATTTTATAAGCTCAGCTTTGTACTTATTGACTTGCAATTGTAGTTTTTGGATCATGTTTTGGTTGGAGTCCATTTTTAATGCGTCCTTGTGAGTTGTTTCCAACTGCATAATCTTTTCACGGGTAACCTTAAGTTCCCGGCCGGCCTCCTCCACAACCAACAACATTAAATCCATACTACATTTGTTCAAAATGCCTATCCAACGGCTACAGAACTCAGAGTTAAACCGTCCTATAGTAGGTACATTGCGGATGCGAAAGCCCCGCGGTACCATCTTATCCCTATGATAGTTTGACAAAGAGATGCCGTGCATTAGAAAATCCAGTTCACGCCTCTTCAGTTTAACTAACTGATGAAAAATATCCTCCATGCTTAACTGGTCATCTGCTTCAGTTAGATCTTCTGTAAATCTCAATCTGTCTGCATCCGCATCAGTAAAGCTGTAAGTGTCCGTTAAATTAGTCGGTAAACCCCCGTATCCCGGGGTGTGTTCATGCGCCATAATATAGATCAAAAAAAGGAACACTGAGTTGAAACGGATATGCACAAAGTCACGAGTGCTAATGTCCTGAGACTAAAGTGCTGCTTAAGAAAAGTGTCAGTGCTTAGCAGTATCCAGGCTGAAAGTGCTTAGTGCTGCTGTGCAAAACATGTGCAGGTGAAATAGGTGCTTAGGAGAGTGCAGGGGTCCGTGCTGTGATTGCCTTCACACTTTCATCCTTCCATGAAGGGTCATTATGTGGTATTAGTCTTAGTCATCAAAGAAATATAAATTCAGCAATAGAACAGTGGGGGGTGCCTTGTCCCTTATGGTCGATGCGGTAATAACCTCAAAGTCCCGTACATATATAGCTTCGGATCGGCACTCACCCTTCCTTAGGTTTAATGCCCCGGTGCCTTCTGGTAACAATTATGTATCCAACGGTTCCTAGCAAGCAGCGGCACTCAAGGACTGACTCAAGAGCAGTATAAGGTGAACAGTGTTTAATCCATATCACAAGACAAATAAATCCATCCAACGTTTCGGGGCACGAGCACCCCTTTTTCAAGGACAACAAGTGAGAAGTGAAGGAGTGAGAAAAATAATTATTTTAAAGATCAAATTGTGCACACAGATATCACAGGGTTTGGGAACCCTACGTCTACCACTTTTTTATCCAGACCCTCAGGATGCTATAAATGTTTGGGGTGCGAAACATGTAGGTTCATGACCGCTGGGCCCATGTTCACTTCTTGTGTAACTGGTAGATCATACAGCATCAGACATGTACTCACCTGCACGAGCACTTTTGTGATATATCTGATTACGTGCCCCTGTAATTTACAATATGTGGGCAAGACCATTCGCAGTGCCCGCGAACGTCTTGCACTACATAGATCAGCTGTTAAATCTGCACTAGCGGGCAAAACGTCGGAACAACCAGTAGCCCGCCACTATGCTGAACATGGTCACACCATGGGGGATCTGAGGTTCCAGATTATTGATCACTGCACAAAGAGCTTAAGGGGTGGTGACAGAGCTGGGGACTTGTTAAGAATGGAGGCCAGATGGATGTATCATTTGTCCACCATCAAGCCAAAAGGACTAAATGATAAAATGCAATGGAGTGTGTTCTGAAAAGTTGCTTTATGTTGCCATTTATAGTAATGCACATTATCTATATCATTTACATTTAGTAGTATTATGTCTTACATAAAATGATTTGCAGAGCAGGTTGGCACTACAGGGGGCAGTCTGTTAGTTACAGACACCATCTGTGGGTTACCAGGTTGCTGCATAATATATAAATATATGTATAGTGTTCGTGTATAGAGCAGTTGTGTCTCCAGGTCTGCATGTTTTGTGAGGATAACATACACCTGAAGTATTTAATGGTTTGTCCACATAATTTATTATTAACTTATGCTGCCTTGCACATTGATTTTAAATTTCAAAGTCACTTCACTATTTTTACATGTTCGCAGTGCCGACACTGGTGCCGCCGCGACTGGATTACCCGCAATACTCTGGGTTGCCTTGGTTACAGGAATAGCTGCCCGGGAGGTCAGCGCCGGTGTAAGTGGTTGCCAGGGGAACACGGATGTTCCACGTCGCGACGTCGGACCATGTGACCGGCACAGGTTGATGATGTCACTCCAGTGCACACAGGGAAGCGTGGTAGCGTCTTCCCCTGATTGATTGCCGCACTTCCCGCAGGCGGGATTTCATCTCACATAAAGGTAATTATTTTTCTCACTCCTTCACTTCTCACTTGTTGTCCTTGAAAAAGGGGTGCTCGCGCCCCGAAACGTTGGATGGATTTATTTGTCTTGTGATATGGATTAAACACTGTTCACCTTATACTGCTCTTGAGTCAGTCCTTGAGTGCCGCTGCTTGCTAGGAACCGTTGGATACATCATTGTTACCAGAAGGCACCGGGGCATTAAACCTAAGGAAGGGTGAGTGCCGATCCGAAGCTATATATATATATATATATATAGCAGTACGGTACAGTAGTCCATTGCTCTACCTCTGTGTCGTCAAGTATACTATCCATATCTGTGCTGCATTGTAGTTGTGCGCAGTATATAGTAGGAGGACAGTGCAGAATTTTGCTGACCACCAGTATATATATATATATATATATATATTTATATATATATATATATAGCAGTACGGTACAGTAGGCCATTGCTATTGATATATTACTGGCATATAATTCCACACATTAAAAGATGGAGAACAAAAATGTGGAGGGTAAAATAGGGAAAGATCAAGATCCACTTCCACCTCGTGCTGAAGCTGCTGCCACTAGTGATGGCCGAGACGATGAAATGCCATCAACTTCATCTGCCAAGGTCGATGCCCAATGTCATAGTAAAGAGCATGTAAAATCCCAAAAACAAAAGTTCAGTAAGATGACCCAAAAATCAAAATTAAAAGCGTCTGAGGAGAAGCGTAAACTTGCCAATATGCCATTTACGACACGGAGTGGCAAGGAACGGCTGAGGCCCTGGCCTATGTTCATGGCTAGTGGTTCAGATTCACATGAGGATGGAAGCACTCATCCTCTCGCTAGAAAAATGAAAAGACTTAAGCTGGCAAAGCACAGCAAAGAACTGTGCGTTCTTCTAAATCACAAATCCCCAAGGAGAGTCCAATTGTGTCGGTTGCGATGCCTGACCTTCCCAACACTGGACGAGAAGAGCTTGCGCCTTCCACCATTTGCATGCCCCCTGCAAGTGCTGGAAGGAGCACCCGCAGTCCAGTTCCTGATATTGAAATTGAAGATGTCACTGTTGAAGTACATCAGGATGAGGATATGGGTGTTGCTGGCGCTGAGAAGGAAATTGACAAGGAGGAATCGGATGGTGAGGTGGTTTGTTTAAGTCAGGCACCCGGGGAGACACCTGTTGTCCGTGGGATGAATATGGCCATTGACATGCCTGGTCAAATTGCAAAAAAAAATCACCTCTTCGGTGTGGAATTATTTTAACAGAAATGCGGACAACAGGTGTCAAGCCGTGTGTAGCCTTTGTCACGCTGTAATAAGTAGGGGTAAGGACGTTAACCACCTAGGAACATCCTCCCTTAAATGTCACCTGGAGCGCATTCATCAGAAGTCATTGACAGGTTCAAAAACTTTGGGTGACAGCGGAAGCAGTCCACTGACAACTAAATCCCTTCTTCCTCTTGTACCCAAGCTCCTGCAAACCACACCACCAACTCCCTCAATGTCAATTTCCCCCTTAGACAGAAACGCCAATAGTCCTGCAGGCCATGTCACTGGCAAGTCTGACGAGTCCTCTCCTGAATGGGATTCCTCTGATGGATCCTTGAGTGTAACGCCTACTGCTGCTGGCGCTTCTGTTGTTGCTGCTGGGAGTCGATTGTCATCCCAGAGGGGAAGTTGGAAGACCACTTGTACTACTTCCAGTAAGCAATTGACTGTCCAACCGTCCTTTGCGAGGAAGATGAAATATCACAGCAGTCATCCTGTTGCAAAGCAGATAACTCAGGCCTTGTCAGCTGTGTTGGTGTTAGACGTGCGTCCGGTATCCGCCGTTAGTTCACAGGCAATTAGAGAATTTCTTGAGGTACTGTGTCCCCGGTACCAAATACCATCTAGATTCCACTTCTCTAGGCAGGCGATACCGAGAATGTACACAGACATCAGAAAAAGACTAACCAGTGTCCTAAAAAATGCAGTTGTACCCAGTGTCCACTTAACCACGGACATGTGGACAAGTGGAGCAGGGCAGACTCAGCACTATATGACAGTGACAGCCCACTGGGTAGATGTATTGCCTCCGGCAGCAAGAACAGCAACGGCGGCACCAGTAGCAGCATCTCGCAAACACCAACTCGTTCCTAGGCAGGCTACGCTTTGTATCACCGCTTTCCATAAGAGGCACACAGCTGACAACCTCTTACGGAAACTGAGGAACATCATCGCAGATTGGCTTACCCCAATTGGACTCTCCTGGGGATTTGTGACATCGGACAAAGCCACTAATATTGTGCGTGCATTACAATTGGGCAAATTCCAGCACGTCCCATGTTTTGCACATACATTGAATTTGGTGGTGCAGAATTATTTAAAAAATTACAGGGGCGTACAAGAGATGCTATCGGTGGCCCGAAGAATTGCGGGCCACTTTCGGCATTCAGCCACCGCGTGCCAAAGACTGGAGCAGCAGCAAACACTCCTGAACCTGCCCCGCCATCAGCTGAAGCAAGAGGCGGTAACGAGGTGGAATTCAACCCTCTATATGCTTCAGAGGATGAAGGAGCAGCAAAAGGCCATTCAAGCCTATACATCTGACTACGATATAGGCAAAGGAGGGGGAATGCACCTGACTCAAGCGCAGTGGAGAATGATTTCAACGTTGTGCAAGGTTCTGCAACCCTTTGAACTTGCCACACGTGAAGTCAGTTCAGACACTGCCAGCCTGAGTCAGGTCATTCCCCTCATCAGGCTTTTGCAGAAGCAGCTGGAGAGATTGAAGGAGGAGCTAAAACGTAGCGATTCTGCTAGGCATGTGGGACTTGTGGATGGAGCCCTTAATTCGCTTAACCAGGATTCACGGGTGGTCAATCTGTTGAAATCAGAGCACTACATTTTGGCCACCGCGCTCGATCCTAGGTTTAAAGCCTACGTTGTATCTCTCTCTCCGGCAGACACAAGTCTGCAGATGTTCAAAGACCTGCTGGTGAGACACTTGTCAAGTCAAGTGGAACGTGACCCGCCAACAGCTCCTCCTTAATTTTCTCCCACCACTGGAGCTGCCAGGAAAAGGATCAGATTTCCAAAACCACCCACTGGCGGTGATGCAGGGCAGTCAGGAGCAAGTGCTGACATCTGGTCCGGACTGAAGGACCTGCCAACGATTACTGACATGTCGTCTGCTGTCACTGCATATGATTCTGTCACCATTGAGAGAATGGTGGAGGATTATATGAGTGACAGCATCCAAGTAGGCACGTCAGGCAGTCAAGAGGCAATTTGGAGGCCCTTGCACAAACTGGCTTTATTTTACCTAAGTTGCCCCCCCTCCAGTGTGTACTCTGAAAGAGTGTTTACTGCAGCCGGTAACCTTGTCAGCGATCGGCGTACGAGGTTACTTCCACAAAATGTGGAGAGATGATGTTCATCAAAATGAATTATAATCAATTCCTCCGTGGAGACATTCACCAGCAATTGCCTCCAGAAAGTACACAGGGACCTGAGATGGTGGATTCCAGTGGGGACGAATTAATACTCTGTGAGGAGGGGGATGTACACAGTGAAAAGGGTGATGAATCGGAGGATGAGGAGAAGGTGGACATATTGCCTCTGTAGAGCCAGTTTGTGCAAGGAGAGATTGATTGCTTCTTTTTTGGTGGGGGCCCAAACCAACCAGTCATTTCAGCCACAGTCATGTGGCAGACCCTGTTGCTGAAATGATGGGTTTGTTAAAGTGTGCATGTCCTGTTTATACAACATAAGGGTGGCTGGGTGGGCCCAAGGACAATTCCATCTTGCACCTCTTTTTTTTTTATTTATCTTTGCATCATGTGATGTTTGGGGCTAATTTTTTTAAGTGCCTTCCTGTCTGACACTGGAGTGCCACTCCTAGATGGGCCAGGTGTTTGTGCCGGCCACTTGGGTCGCTTAGCTTAGTCATCCAGCGACCTTGGTGCAAATTTTAGGACTAAAAATAATATTGTGAGGTATGAGGTGTTCAGAATAGACTGGACATGAGTGGAAATTGTGGTTATTGAGGTTAATAATACTATGGGATCAAAATTACCCCCAAATTCTATGTTTTAAGCTGTTTTTGTAAAAAAAAACACCCGAATCCAAAACACACCCGAATCCGACAAAAAATTTTCAGGGAGGTTTTGCCAAAACGCGTTCGAATCCAACACATGGCCGTGGAACCGAATCCAAAACCAAAACACAAAACCCGAAAAATTTCCGGTGCACATCTCTAATTATAATACAATATTCATATACAAAATATACAGTATTAGCTCACACTTCATAGTGTAGTGCAAAATTATCTTTTTTTGATATCATGCATCTAAATTTACTCTTGTGTGTCTAGAGTTTTGACAAAGTTTATGAGTTTATGGAGCATTTGAGGGAATTGAGAACAAGGGGCAGATAAGGTGTTACACATTTTATTTATTGCTTCAACCAGTCAGTTCCTAACTGTCATGTGTTCAGCTCCTGTCATGTGTTTGAAAAATGACAGGAGCTGATTGGTTAGAGCATCATTTGTCATTCATAACGAGTGATAATAAGAATATCACTCGTTGTTAAATATGCCCCTTAAAGGTAAGTTTTGACTAGTATTGAGGAGTAATGCAAAAACTGCAGTTTTTAACTTTGCAGAAGGATGTATAGCCATTTCCCCTCAAGCAATTTTCAGAAAACTTCAATTGCAATTTTTCAGAACATGCCCATCAATCTCACAATTTAAGGGGAAGATGTATCAAGCCTTGGGGGTATATTCTGTTAGCCTCTTGGTTTACCTGCACCTAATTGACAGTGCTGCTTGATTCAATTAGGTGTGGGGGAATTCTGTGTGCTAATTATCATAGGCAGGATTTTTCCTTGCACAAAAATCTGCATATTAAAATGCAGATTCTGCATTTTAACTCCCTTGGAAACCTATTATTACTGCATTTTACGCAGAATAAATAGGATAATATGCATTAACCCAGTGATTACTGTGCAAGGGAAAGGTTAATTAATTGAATAACCTTCCCCTTGTGACATAATCAGTTAACTGCAATGTAAACCCTGCTGCTAATTGAATATGCCTCTTGCAGAGAAATAAGGTGGAGAATTTACCCAAAGAGGCCAATTTGCTTCTGTCATTTGTCTAGCACAGCCTATGACATTTAGAAGGTCATTGGTTGCTATGCTATGGCCCACTTCTCCACTTTATCATTCTCCAAGCTTGATACATCGCCCCTTAAATGTTGAGCTGAAAAGCTGTATAATTGCATCTGACTAAACGGGACATTCTGTGGTGGCATTACTTGGGAAAAACCCATGGCCCATTGCTGTTCCAACATTTTGCAGATAAAATCAGTCTCAAAAGCAAAATAATTATTGTGAAGAAAGAAAGATATACCTTTTTTTAAAATTTGTAAAGCATGGTATACCTTTTATTCTTTCCAATACATGTTTACATTTTAATGATTTTTATCTGCAAAAAGTCAGAACAGCAATGGACACATAGTTCATCCCAAATTATGCCAACATATTCATGGGCATGTAATAATCATGTTACATTTGGAATAATAATCCTTTTGAGACAAATTTAGTGTCCTGGTCGAGATTCATCAGCGATAATGTTTTTATTTGAGAGGTGAAACAATAAATAGTTTTTGCAAATTTTTAAGACAGAACAATTTTAATATTAAACTTATGTTTTATATTAGTGAAGTTTTAAAGAGCTCTCTGGCTTTAAATATTTATTTTAAGTAGGGCCATATTCACACATGCAATTATTTGAAACCTAGTGACTCCAGGACTTATTTACAAGCAAGTAGTTGCTGCAATATTTATTGGTTTAATTCAATTCCTAAAGGCTGAGAAGAATTGCACAGAATATTCTGTATTCTCTGACCAAGCCAGAACCATGAGGGTTCATAAAGAGTCAAAGGTCGCAAAAAGATTTTAGATAACATTAGTTTAATGACTAAAGATACATTGCTGGCCCTAAGAGAGAAAAAAAAAGGTGAATGCAAGAACAAATTTGAGATAGCATTTAGAACAGATTATAATTCACAGTATAAACAAATTGAAAGAGTAGTCAAAAACATTGGCCAATTTAATAAAATAATCAGATATAGGGTTAATTAATTTCGGAGAAACTAACAATTATTTACTGGATGGCTCAAAATCTGAAGGATAACTTAATGATACCTTATCATACCACCTTATCTCCCTCACCTAAGTAAAGTACACATTAATTTTTTTTTATTGATGTAATTTCTGCATTATGTGTAAAATTTTAGTGTGAAAACAAACGGATATATGTATTATTGGATTCAAAATAAACTACTATTGATGAGTTTACAATAAGTAATTAAAACAGTAATATACACTATAGAGTGCATCTGCGGAAAACATTACATTGAAAGAATTTCCAGAACTCTAAAAATAAAATTTGTTGAGCACCTTAGGAATATACAAAAAAAGGCTGGATACATTTGCCCTTTCTTTACATTAGTTAGCAATAATTGAGCAACAAATGATTTTGCAAAAGAATTAGCTAAATCAGAAGTGCAACTGATCTACTAAATTAAAACACTTATTCCAAATGGCCTCAACAAAGACTTTCAATTGAAGGAGTTTCTGAATTGACTGTAATAGATGTATATAATTTTGTACTTTAATTTTTATAAACATAGTTTCTGCATTTATCAACCTTTTTATATGCATGCAGTAAATCACTCATATTAATTATATGCAATCACTCATATTTATTCTTAGTTTATTGATTTTGATATTATTTTTATATAGATTTTTATATAGGATTTAAATGTATATGTTGATGGACAGATGCTTTTATATTTATATAAATGTATTGATTACTTCTAAAATGTATTAACATGATCTGCTAATTAGGGTTTAGATTGGTTCCCAACTGGATCTTTTTTTGGGTAGAGTGATATGTATTGCTATAGAAGTAATTTGCCTTTCTCATGCTCTTAAGGAAAATGGTGGCTGCAGAACTTCCATCCTGGAAAAAGCACATCCTCCAGTTTCAGGTGATACTACTTCCCACATTTGCAACAAGAATATCAATCAGAGAGATTTTATATTAAAGACCTTAAGAATATTCCAACATGGAATACTTTAGAGACAAATCCAACTGGAATTTGGAATAGATAAAATCAGAAGTTACAGACGATGACACGTCTAGTACCGGTATCATGTGTTTTTTTTTCTGTTACAATGATAACGTTTTGAAATTGGGTAGGAATATATTGTATATGTATAGGGTATTGTATATTATCAAAAATGTGTTAATGGATAATAATGCTAATGTGTAATTCTGCACTCAGGAAAATCATGATAAGTCAATTTTCCCCATAAATAGACAGGGTGAACTCATGCCCCTAATTGCCTTAATAAAAACCACTAGGTAGAAATGCAATGGAACAGTGGACCACTTCTACCGTACCTATTGATATATGAAACTTGACTGGATGCTGTAGCTGGGAACAACATCTTTGATTACATAACTCTACTGACCCATTCTAATAAGATTTCTGATAGGAGGCTCATTTTACTGCTATGTCTCTCTGCACATGTTACATCTGCCCCACCTGCAGTGCAACATGGTTTTGGCCATTAGTGTGCTTTTGTGGTTTGCTAACAAACCTGAATAACAGCCATCGTTCTCTATCTCCCCCATTCTGGCCTGCAAACACATGGGAACACCCTCTATAGAAATGGGGCGTATCCTGATTCAAACCATGTGCCATATTGGTAGTTACTGTCTGGTGATAATCAGGCAGTAATTGAAACAGTGCACAAAAAATAAGATTTTTCCCAGCTGGGGGATATTAAAAGCGTTATCTCCTGCATCTTGTGCCAAATTAAAAATGTCACTTATAAAAGTCATCCTTATTTAGAGGGTGATTCAGATGTAATTGTAAACAGGGAAGTGGCGTGAGGTAAATGGCTCAGGAGGCACTGGCTAGTACCAGAGCCAGATTTACACACAATATATGAGCCCAAGGGTCCATGTGGGCATTATAGACAAGTGTAGCAGTATACACAGCTGGAAATTTGGTAAGTCTTTGTCAAAGATGAGCGGATAAGGTAGGCGCCTCACCTGCCATAAACTTTTTACTTTTTGACTATAAAAATGATTAGAATAATGCAAAGAAGATACAGGTTGAGTATCCCATATCCATATATTCCGAAATACGGAATATTCCGAAATACAGAATTTTTTGAGTGAGAGTGAGATAGTGAAACCTTTGTTTTCTGATGGCTCAATGTACACAAACTTTGTTTAATACACAAAGTAATTAAAAATATTGTATTACATGACCTTCAGGCTGTGTGTATAAGGTGTATATGAAATAAATGAATTGTGTGAATGTTTACACACTTTGTTTAAAGCAAAAAGTTATTAAAAATATTTGCTAAAATTACCTTCAGGCTGCGTGTATAAAGTGTATATGAAACATAAATGCATTCTGTGCTAAGACTTAGGTCCCATCGCCATGATATCTCATTATGATATGCAATTATTCCAAAATACGGAAAAATCCGATATCCAAAAAACTTCTGGTCCCAAGCATTTTGGATAAGGGATACTCAACCTGTATTTCTGATATATTCTTTGTATTTTTGATATACTTTCTATAGTCGAAACTCGGGCTTATACATTAATATGACAGGAAGGGCTCTGCCTCACCTCACCGCACGTCACTGGTTGGAAACAGCGTTGATGCTGCTTACTTAAACACAGTAGCGACGCTTACATGTGTTAATGCAGCAGGAAGCATCTCGTATAAGTAGACACCTCTGCATGTATGTGCAGTGGAGCTTCTAGAGAGAAGGTTGCCCATGTGCAGACTCATCTGATGGAGCTCATTTACTAAAAGTCGATTTTGAGTTCTATTTAAAATCGCAGGATAATGTGATTTCTATTTGAAGTTCTAAATCTGGTGAATTCACACACAAATTGAGTCAAAAATCGCTCAAAATCAACTCAAAAGCTAATAAAAAAATTACTCAAAATAGATTTCACTAAACAAAGCATCCTTATTTGCCAAAACATCTCACATGCACAAACACCTGAATTCATGTGCTAATTTGCATATCCACAATTTTTTTAAATCATCGCTGTGCCTTTAAATGCCATGATTTGCACAGAGTGCCCCACATGCTTCTCCCATGTTTTTTCCATCATATGGAGGTTTCAGACGATTCCACATGATTTAAAATCAAGCAAAGCTGTTTCTGATGGTTCAATTGAAAATGGTGATTGAGGTTCTATTTTCAAATCGACTGAAGTTGAATTTCTGGTGATTTTGAGGGGATTTTGAAGTCGGTTTTGCCTAAACCCGATTGTCAAAATCACCACTAAATCACCTTAAAATAGAATGGAACAGAAAATTAACCCTTAGTAAATGACCCTCCTAGTCTATACAGGAGGGATGAGAGCACCAAAAACAGAATGAGGCTATAGAAAATCCAGAAAGTCTAGCTGCAGTTAAGAGAGTCCGGGACTTGTAGTGACACAGCCAGTTGCAGTGTTCTAATGTATGTTGTCCCTATCTTCCGGTAGAAAAGCTTCTTCAGATCTTGAATTTGGTGAGAGAAACATCCTTATTACAACTAATTGATGTGATAGACATTCTACTATTAATATTCATGACAGCCTGCATCATACAGTTATTCAGCAAGAGCCCCATCCGGGCACACACAGAGACCCAACTGCAGCTTGGATTGCCATGATCCCCCAAAATGTTCAGGACATTTTAGTTATTTAAATGGTCCTTTATTTATTCCAGAATTTACTTTGAACACCATTATACAGTACATAGGACTTTGGAAATTCTTTTTATTACTGAATAGTCTGTAAAATCTTGCAGATACAGATTTGTAGAATCCTTGTGAGATTGTATTTGCGAATAGTCAGTTAATCCATATAGTTAATCCATATATATATATATATATATATATATATATATAGTTATGGTATAATTAAAAAAGTTATAGTTAGAGCAAAGTGTTATTTAACCAAATGTAATATTGTGTTAATGAATCCAATATTGCTGTTTTAGAGAGATTGTGCAGGAGCAAACGATTCATCTACTGCATGATGCTGTGTGTACTGAATAGTGCATGGCAGATCCTAGGTGCTGAATGGTGCATGGCAGATCCTAGGTACTGAGCAGTGCATGGCAGATCCTAGGTACTGAATAGTGCATGGCAGATCCTAGGTACTGAGCAGTGCATGGCAGATCCTAGGTACTGAATAGTGCATGACAGATCCTAGGTACTGAGCAGTGCATGGCAGATCCTAGGTACTGAGCAGTGCATGGCAGATCCTAGGTACTGAGTAGTGCATGGCAGATCCTAGGTACTGAATAGTGCATGGCAGATCCTAGGTACTGAGCAGTGCATGGCAGATCCTAGGTACTGAATAGTACATGACAGATCCTAGGTACTGAGCAGTGCATGGCAGATCCTAGGTACTGAGCAGTGCATGGCAGATCCTAGGTACTGAGTAGTGCATGGCAGATCCTAGGTACTGGATAGTGCATGGCAGATCCTAGGTACTGAATAGTGCATGGCAGATCCTAGGTACTGCATAGTGCATGGCAGATCCTAGGTACTGAATAGTGCATGGCAGATCCTAGGTACTGAATAGTGCATGGCAGATACTAGGTACTGAGTAGTGCATGGCAGATCCTAGGTACTGAGTAGTGCATGGCAGATCCTAGGTACTGAATGGTGCATGGCAGATCCTAGGTACTGAGTAGTGCATGGCAGATCCTAGGTACTGAGCAGTGCATGGCAGATCCTAGGTACTGAGCAGTGCATGGCAGATCCTAGGTACTGAATAGTGCATGGCAGATCCTAGGTACTGAATGGTGCATGGCAGATCCTAGGTACTGAGTAGTGCATGGCAGATCCTAGGTACTGAATGGTGCATGGCAGATCCTAGGTACTGAGTAGTGCATGGCAGATCCTAGGTACTGAGCAGTGCATGGCAGATCCTAGGTACTGAGCAGTGCATGGCAGATCCTAGGTACTGAATAGTGCATGGCAGATCCTAGGTACTGAATGGTGCATGGCAGATCCTAGGTACTGAGTAGTGCATGGCAGATCCTAGGTACTGAGTAATGCATGGCAGATCCTACGTACTGAATGGTGCATGGCAGATCCTAGGTACTGAGTAGTGCATGGCAGATCCTAGGTACTGAGCAGTGCATGGCAGATCCTAGGTACTGAATAGTGCATGGCAGATCCTAGGTACTGAATGGTGCATGGCAGATCCTAGGTACTGAGCAGTGCATGGCAGATCCTAGGTACTGAATAGTGCATGGCAGATCCTAGGTACTGAATGGTGCATGGCAGATCCTAGGTACTGAGCAGTGCATGGCAGATCCTAGGTACTGAGCAGTGCATGGCAGATCCTAGGTACTGAATGGTGCATGGCAGATCCTAGGTACTGAGCAGTGCATGGCAGATCCTAGGTACTGAGTAGTGCATGGCAGATCCTAGGTACTGAGCAGTGCATGGCAGATCCTAGGTACTGAATAGTGCATGGCAGATCCTAGGTACTGAATGGTGCATGGCAGATCCTAGGTACTGAGTAGTGCATGGCAGATCCTAGGTACTGAGCAGTGCATGGCAGATCCTAGGTACTGAGCAGTGCATGGCAGATCCTAGGTACTGAGCAGTGCATGGCAGATCCTAGGTACTGAGCAGTGCATGGCAGATCCTAGGTACTGAATGGTGCATGGCAGATCCTAGGTACTGAGCAGTGCATGGCAGATCCTAGGTACTGAATAGTGCATGGCAGATCCTAGGTACTGAATAGTGCATGGCAGATCCTAGGTACTGAATAGTGCATGGCAGATCCTAGTTACTGAATGGTGCATGGCAGATCCTAGGTACTGAGTAGTGCATGGCAGATCCTAGGTACTGAATAGTGCATGGCAGATCCTAGGTACTGAATGGTGCATGGCAGATCCTAGGTACTGAGCAGTGCATGGCAGATCCTAGGTACTGAGCAGTGCATGGCAGATCCTAGGTACTGAATAGTGCATGGCAGATCCTAGGTACTGAATGGTGCATGGCAGATCCTAGGTACTGAGCAGTGCATGGCAGATCCTAGGTACTGAGCAGTGCATGGCAGATCCTAGGTACTGAGTAGTGCATGGCAGATCCTAGGTACTGAATAGTGCATGGCAGATCCTAGGTACTGAGCAGTGCATGGCAGATCCTAGGTACTGAGTAGTGCATGGCAGATCCTAGGTACTGGATAGTGCATGGCAGATCCTAGGTACTGAAGAGTGCATGGCAGATCCTAGGTACTGCATAGTGCATGGCAGATCCTAGGTACTGAATAGTGCATGGCAGATCCTAGGTACTGAATAGTGCATGGCAGATCCTAGGTACTGAGTAGTGCATGGCAGATCCTAGGTACTGAGTAGTGCATGGCAGATCCTAGGTACTGAATAGTGCATGGCAGATCCTAGGTACTGAATAGTGCATGGCAGATCCTAGGTACTGAGTAGTGCATGGCAGATCCTAGGTACTGAGTAGTGCATGGCAGATCCTAGGTACTGAGTAGTGCATGGCAGATCCTAGGTACTGAATAGTGCATGGCAGATCCTAGGTACTGCATAGTGCATGGCAGATCCTAGGTACTGAATAGTGCATGGCAGATCCTAGGTACTGAATAGTGCATGGCAGATCCTAGGTACTGAGCAGTGCATGGCAGATCCTAGGTACTGAATAGTGCATGGCAGATCCTAGGTACTGAGCAGTGCATGGCAGATCCTAGGTACTGAGCAGTGCATGGCAGATCCTAGGTACTGAGTAGTGCATGGCAGATCCTAGGTACTGGATAGTGCATGGCAGATCCTAGGTACTGAATAGTGCATGGCAGATCCTAGGTACTGCATAGTGCATGGCAGATCCTAGGTACTGAATAGTGCATGGCAGATCCTAGGTACTGAATAGCGCATGGCAGATCCTAGGTACTGAGTAGTGCATGGCAGATCCTAGGTACTGAATGGTGCATGGCAGATCCTAGGTACTGAGTAGTGCATGGCAGATCCTAGGTACTGAGCAGTGCATGGCAGATCCTAGGTACTGAGCAGTGCATGGCAGATCCTAGGTACTGAATAGTGCATGGCAGATCCTAGGTACTGAATGGTGCATGGCAGATCCTAGGTACTGAGTAGTGCATGGCAGATCCTAGGTACTGAATGGTGCATGGCAGATCCTAGGTACTGAGTAGTGCATGGCAGATCCTAGGTACTGAGCAGTGCATGGCAGATCCTAGGTACTGAGCAGTGCATGGCAGATCCTAGGTACTGAATAGTGCATGGCAGATCCTAGGTACTGAATGGTGCATGGCAGATCCTAGGTACTGAGTAGTGCATGGCAGATCCTAGGTACTGAGTAGTGCATGGCAGATCCTAGGTACTGAATGGTGCATGGCAGATCCTAGGTACTGAGTAGTGCATGGCAGATCCTAGGTACTGAGCAGTGCATGGCAGATCCTAGGTACTGAATAGTGCATGGCAGATCCTAGGTACTGAATGGTGCATGGCAGATCCTAGGTACTGAGCAGTGCATGGCAGATCCTAGGTACTGAGCAGTGCATGGCAGATCCTAGGTACTGAATAGTGCATGGCAGATCCTAGGTACTGAATGGTGCATGGCAGATCCTAGGTACTGAGCAGTGCATGGCAGATCCTAGGTACTGAGCAGTGCATGGCAGATCCTAGGTACTGAATGGTGCATGGCAGATCCTAGGTACTGAGCAGTGCATGGCAGATCCTAGGTACTGAGTAGTGCATGGCAGATCCTAGGTACTGAGCAGTGCATGGCAGATCCTAGGTACTGAATAGTGCATGGCAGATCCTAGGTACTGAATGGTGCATGGCAGATCCTAGGTACTGAGTAGTGCATGGCAGATCCTAGGTACTGAGCAGTGCATGGCAGATCCTAGGTACTGAGCAGTGCATGGCAGATCCTAGGTACTGAGCAGTGCATGGCAGATCCTAGGTACTGAATAGTGCATGGCAGATCCTAGGTACTGAATGGTGCATGGCAGATCCTAGGTACTGAGCAGTGCATGGCAGATCCTAGGTACTGAGTAGTGCATGGCAGATCCTAGGTACTGAGCAGTGCATGGCAGATCCTAGGTACTGAATAGTGCATGGCAGATCCTAGGTACTGAATGGTGCATGGCAGATCCTAGGTACTGAGTAGTGCATGGCAGATCCTAGGTACTGAGCAGTGCATGGCAGATCCTAGGTACTGAGCAGTGCATGGCAGATCCTAGGTACTGAGCAGTGCATGGCAGATCCTAGGTACTGAATAGTGCATGGCAGATCCTAGGTACTGAATGGTGCATGGCAGATCCTAGGTACTGAGCAGTGCATGGCAGATCCTAGGTACTGAATAGTGCATGGCAGATCCTAGGTACTGAATAGTGCATGGCAGATCCTAGGTACTGAATAGTGCATGGCAGATCCTAGGTACTGAATGGTGCATGGCAGATCCTAGGTACTGAGTAGTGCATGGCAGATCCTAGGTACTGAATAGTGCATGGCAGATCCTAGGTACTGAGTAGTGCATGGCAGATCCTAGGTACTGAGTAGTGCATGGCAGATCCTAGGTACTGAATGGTGCATGGCAGATCCTAGGTACTGAGTAGTGCATGGCAGATCCTAGGTACTGAGTAGTGCATGGCAGATCCTAGGTACTGAGCAGTGCATGGCAGATCCTAGGTACTGAGTAGTGCATGGCAGATCCTAGGTACTGAATGGTGCATGGCAGATCCTAGGTACTGAGTAGTGCATGGCAGATCCTAGGTACTGAGTAGTGCATGGCAGATCCTAGGTACTGAGCAGTGCATGGCAGATCCTAGGTACTGAATAGTGCATGGCAGATCCTAGGTACTGAATGGTGCATGGCAGATCCTAGGTACTGAATGGTGCATGGCAGATCCTAGGTACTGAATGGTGCATGGCAGATCCTAGGTACTGAATGGTGCATGGCAGATCCTAGGTACTGAGCAGTGCATGGCAGATCCTAGGTACTGCATAGTGCATGGCAGATCCTAGGTACTGAATAGTGCATGGCAGATCCTAGGTACTGAATGGTGCATTGCAGATCCTAGGTACTGAGTAGTGCATGGCAGATCCTAGGTACTGAGTAGTGCATGGCAGATCCTAGGTACTGAGTAGTGCATGGCAGATCCTAGGTACTGAGCAGTGCATGGCAGATCCTAGGTACTGCATAGTGCATGGCAGATCCTAGGTACTGAATAGTGCATGGCAGATCCTAGGTACTGAATGGTGCATGGCAGATCCTAGGTACTGAATGGTGCATGGCAGATCCTAGGTACTGAATGGTGCATGGCAGATCCTAGGTACTGAATGGTGCATGGCAGATCCTAGGTACTGAATGGTGCATGGCAGATCCTAGGTACTGAATGGTGCATGGCAGATCCTAGGTACTGAATGGTGCATGGCAGATCCTAGGTACTGAGTAGTTCATGGCCAGGGCTGAAACTAGGATTTTCGTCACCCGGGGCAAGGCAGTAATTTGGAGCCCCCCACCACAAAAAAAACCCCTATCAGACTAAAATAATCAGATTATCAAACATTTTGAAAAAAGGGGATACTACTGATACTACTGGACAATATTCCCCTTTTTGCCTCAAATGCCCTATGCGTCACATGCCCCACCAGCGTGTTAAATTACATGCTCCTCTGTGTGTCCCCATACATATCACTATATCATAACACTTCATCACTGCACTACATTCCCCTATCCACTGTACTACATCACTATACTACATCCCCTACACGCTGAACTACATCACTACACTACATGCCCCTATGCACTCCACTACATACCCTATATGCTACACTACATCACTACTCTACATCCCCTTATATGCTACACCACATCGGTGCACTACATGCCCCTATATACTGCAATACATTACTACACTACATACCCTATATGGTACACTACATCACTACACTACATCCCCTTATATGCTACACCACATCGGTGCACTACATGCCCCTATATACTGCAATACATGACCACACTACATACCCTATATGGTACACTACATCACTGCACTACACCCCCCTATAAGCTACACCAAATCCCCCCATCTCGGAGGCAAAACGTAGGTTAATACTGCTAATACCCCTTTTACACTCGCAGAAAAATCCCGGGATATTGCACGTGAACGCGCATCATCCCGGGATTCTTCTCAGTGTAAATGGGTACAGGGACAATTTCCCGGGACGAGCATCCCGGGATTTCATCCCAGGTCAAAAGCAGGGTTGAACCCGGGACCGTCCCGGGAAGCTGCCAGTGTAAACGGGTATACCGGGTCAAGGCGACCCGGCACCCGTTCTCTTCATAGGAGGAGGCGGTGCTTGGAGAAGATTATCTCCAAGCACCGCCTCTGGGAGACTCGGCGGTGACGTCACTGACCCGGCAATATGCCGGGTCAGCCCGCTAATGTGAAAGGGTCATTCCCGGGAATGTGTCCCGGCAAATATACCGGGACACATTCCCGGGAATGAACTTTCCTGCGAGTGTAAAAGTGGTATAACTGGGTGCACAGTGCGCTTCTATAGTAGCTTGTATGGTGCACCACATGCTAGTCGCAGCATTGCATGGCAAAGAAGAGAGTTTAAGACAGTAGCCAACATGGGAGAGATCCCAGGTACTGGAGCTCACCCGCACAGCTTCAGAGCCAGCTGAGTCAGATACATTGCCTTGGGAGCTGTCTGCTGTCTCCCAAGGCAGCACAGCACTGCCAGTAAAAAAAACTAAACAAAAAAACCCTGCTCCTCTAACTCCTTGGTGCCCCCTCAAATCCTGCACTCGGGACGCATGCCCCCCCACCAGGATCAGTGGTGCACCCAGGGAGGGTTCCGAGCACCCAGAAACCCCCCTCCTTTGCTGCATGAGTATTATTAATGGCTGTCTAGCGTCCTCTGCAGCCTGCTGTATTCCTGGTGGCACTGGTAAGTGCTTAATAAAAGTTTACTTTATTTTAATTATAGTACATACAGTATATATTCATACACATGTATATACATACATATAAACACACACACACACACACACACACACACACACACACACACACACACGATATATATACATGTGTATATATACATGTACTGTGTGTATATATGTATATATATATATGTATGCATGTTTAATATGCTATGTATATGTGTATATATATATATATATATATATATATATATATACAGTATTTGCTGGCGTATAAGACTACTTTTTTGCCCTGAAAAACATGCCTCCAAGTGGGGGGGTCGTCTTATACGCCGGGTGCACTTCAGTTGGGATAGACATAGCTGCCATAGTGGCCTTCCGATACTCGGCCGGTGCCCATAGTGGCCTCCCGATGCCCGCCCACCTCATTCTACATACCATCCAGTATCGCGCGGTATCCAGTGCGGCCGCGGCGGGTCACTAGTGCCAATTACAGGGAGATGCAGGGACTGGCCGGAGGCGCTGCAGTCGCGTTGTGGCCGTACAATGGTGACAATGACAGGTACTGTAATGGCACTAATACTAATACTAATGGCACTCATGTGAAACCGGTAACACTAAATGCACACAGGGGTATACTTTTATACATTTTACAACTTTCTCCTCGCCCCCTCCCCCCTTCTTATGCATACCTTGTGATAAATACTCCCTATCCAAATCTCTTATCAGGTCATAATATACAGTATGTCACAAATCTGATGTTCTTTTACGTTTTATTTGGTGAGTGGAAGGGGGTAGTCTTATACGGCGAGTATATAACAAACTCTATATTTTGAGTGGAAATGTTGGGGGTCGTCTTATACGCCCAGTCGTCTTATACGCCGGCAAATACGGTATATATATGTGTATATACGGTATATATATATATATGTAGATATGTGTGTATGTATATATATATATATATACACAGACACACTAGTTTTACGGACCCAGCATATACTGGGTCACCTCAGTCCCCACCCCCGTGATTGGCTCCACCCAGTTCTGGAAACCCCCCCATGCAAATCCTGCGTTTGCCACTGAGGATCCCATCCGTTGGGACGCTAACTGCTTCCCCAATAGACTAATCTAGAGATCATTTATAAAGGGGAAAAAAGGAGCACCCAGTACTCTATCCAACACTCTTTACCAATCAAAGTGTTAGCAGTGTTAGATGGCTTCAGGTGCCCTGATTGGTAAATATCAAAAGCCATTCACCATTTAAAGGGTGGAATTCAATTGTGTGAAAAATAAGATTTTACTCACTGGTAAATCTATTTCTCGTAGTCCGTAGTGGATGCTGGGGACTCCGTAAGGACCATGGGGAATAGCGGCTCCGCAGGAGACTGGGCACAGCTAAGAAAGATTTAGGACTACCTGGTGTGCACTGGCTCCTCCCACTATGACCCTCCTCCAGACTTCAGTAAGGATACTGTGCCCGGAAGAGCTGACACAATAAGGAAGGATTTTGAATCCCGGGTAAGACTCATACCAGCCACACCAATCACACCGTACAACTCGTGATAATATACCCAGTTAACAGTATGAACACAACAGAGCCTCTCAAAAGATGGCTCAACAATAACCCAAGTATTGCAGACAGTCCGCACTTGGGACGGGCGCCCAGCATCCACTACGGACTACGAGAAATAGATTTACCGGTGAGTAAAATCTTATTTTCTCTGACGTCCTAGTGGATGCTGGGGACTCCGTAAGGACCATGGGGATTATACCAAAGCTCCCAAACGGGCGGGAGAGTGCGGATGACTCTGCAGCACCGAATGAGAGAACTCAAGGTCCTCCTCAGCCAGGGTATCAAATTTGTAGAATTTTGCAAACGTGTTTGCCCCTGACCAAGTAGCAGCTCGGCAAAGTTGTAAAGCCGAGACCCCTCGGGCAGCCGCCCAAGAAGAGCCCAACTTCCCTCGTGGAATGGGCTTTTACAGATTTAGGCTGCGGCAGGCCAGCCACAGAATGCGCAAGCTGAATTGTGCTACAAATCCAGCGAGCAATAGTTTGCTTTGAAGCAGGAGCACCCATCTTGTTTGGTGCATACAGGATAAATAGCGAGTCAGTCTTCCTGATTCCAGCCGTCCTGGAAACATACATTTTCAAGGCCCTGACTACGTCCAGTAACTTGGAGTCCTCCAAGTCCCTAGTAGCCGCAGGCACCACGATAGGTTGGTTCAAGTGAAAAGCTGATACCACCTTAGGAAGAAACTGGGGACGAGTCCTCAATTCTGCCCTATCCATATGGAAAATCAAATAGGGGCTTTTACATGACAAAGCCGCCAATTCTGACACCCGCCTTGCCGAAGCCAAGGCCAAAAGCATGACCACTTTCCACGTGAGATATTTTAAATCCACGGTTTTGAGTGGCTCAAACCAATGTGACTTTAGGAAACCCAACACCACGTTGAGGTCCCACGGTGCCACTGGAGGCACAAACGGGGGCTGAATATGCAGCCCTCCCTTAACAAAAGTCTGAACTTCAGGCAGTGAAGCCAGTTCCATTTTGGAAGAAAATCGATAGAGCCGAAATCTGGACCTTAATAGAACCCAATTGTAGGCCCATAGTCACCTCTGACTGTAGGAAGTGCAGAAATCGACCTAGCTGAAATTTCTCCTTTGGGGCCTTCCTGGCCTCACAGTACGCAACATATTTCCGCCATATGCGGTGATAATGGTTAGCGTTCACTTCTTTCCTAGCTTTAAATAGCGTAGGGATAACTTCCTCCGGAATTCCCTTTTCCTTCAGGATCCGGCGTTCAACCGCCATGCCGTCCAACGCAGCCGCGTTACGTCTTGGAACAGACAGGCCCCCTGCTGCAGCAGGTCCTGTCTGAGCGGCAGAGGCCATGGGTCCTCTGAGATCATTTCTTGGAGTTCTGGTTACCAAGCTCTTCTTGGCCCACCCGGAACAATGAGTATAGTTCTTACTCCTCTCCTTCTTATTATTCTCATTACCCTGGATAAGAGAGGCAGAGAAGGGAACACATACACCGACTGGTACACCCACGGTGTTACCAGAGCGTCCACAGCTATCGCCTGAGGGTCCCTGACCTGGCGCAATATCTTTGTAACTTTTAGTTGAGGCGGGACGCCATCATGTCCACCTGTGGCCTTTCCCAACGGTGTACAATCATTTGGAAGACTTCTGGATGAAGTCCCCACTCTCCCGGGTGGAGGTTGTGTCTTCTAAAAAAGTCTGCTTCTCAGTTGTCCACTCCGGGAATGAACACTGCTGACAGTGCTAACACATGATTTTCCGCCCATCGGAGAATCCTTGCGGCTTCTGCCATAGCCATCCTGCTTCTTGTGCCGCCCTGTCGGTTTACATGAGCGACCGCCGTGATGTTGTCTGACTGGATCAGCACCGGCCGGTGTTGAAGCAGGGGTCTAGCCTGACTTAGGGCATTGTAAATGGCCCTTAGTTCCAGAATATTTATGTGTAGGGAAGTCTCCTGACTTTTCCATAGCCTTGGAAGTTTCTTCCCTGTGTGACTGCCCCCCAGCCTCGAAGGCTGGCATCCGTGGTCACCAGGACCCAGTCCTGTATGCCGAATCTGCGGCCCCCTAGAAGATGAGCACTCTGCAGCCACCACAACAGCGACACCCTGGCTCTTGGAGACAGGTTATCCGCCGATGCATCTGAAGATGCGACCCGGACCACATGTCCAACAGATCCCACTGGAAAATCCTTGTATGGGACCTGGCGAATGGAATTTCTTCGTAAGAAGCTACCATCCTTCCCAGGGCTCGCGTGCATTGATGCACCGACACCTGTATACGTATTAGGAGGTCTCTGTCTAGAGACGACAACTCCTTGGACTTCTCCTCCGGGAGAAACCCTTTTTATCCTGTTCTGTGTCCAGAACCATACTCAGGAACAGTAGACGCGTCGTAGGAACCAGCTGCGACTTTGGAATATTCAGAATTCAGCCGTGCTGTTGTAGCACTTCCCGAGATAGTGCTACTCCGCCGAACAACTGCTCCCTGGACCTCGCCTTTATAAGGAGATCGTCCAAGTACGGGATAATTATTTCGGCCATTACCTTGGTAAATACCTCGGTGCCTGGGACAGACCAACGGCAACGTCTGGAATTGGTAATGACAATCCTGTACCACAATTTTGAGGTACTCCTGGTGAAGAGGGTAAATAGGGACATGCAGGTAAGCATCCTTGATGTCCAGTGATACCATGAAATTCTCCAGGCTTGCAATAATCGCCCTGAGCGATTCCATTTCGAACTTGAACCTTCGTATATAAGTGTTCAAGGCTTTCAATTTTAGAATGGGTCTCACCGAACCGTCTGGTTTCGGTACCACAACATTTTGGAATAGTAACCCCGGCCTTGTTGAAGGAGGGGTACCTAGATTTCACCTGCTGGAAGTGCAGCTTGTGAATTGCCGCCAGTATTACCTTTCTCCGAGGGCAGCAGGCAAGGCTGAGGTGAGGTAACGGCGAGGGGGAGTCGCCTCGAACTCCAGCCTGTATCCCTGTGATACTATTTGCAGAACCTAGGGATCCACCTGTGGGCAAACCCACTGGTCCCTGAAGTTCCCGAGACGCGCCCCTACCGCACCTGTCTCCACCTGTGGAGCCCCAACGTCAAGCGGTGGACTCAGAGGAAGCGGGGGAAGATTTTTGATCCTGGGAACTGGCTGCTGGTGCAGCTTTTTCCTTCTTCCCTTGTCTCTGTGCAGAAAGGAAGCGCCTTTGACCCGCTTGCTTTTCTGAAGCCGAAAGGACTGTACCTGACAATACGGTGCTTTCTTAGGCTGTGAGGAAACCTGAGGTAAAAAATGTTTTCTTCCCAGCTGTTGCTGTGGATACGAGGTCCCAGAGACCATCCCCAAACAATTCCTCACCCTTATAAGGCAGAATCTCCATGTGCCTTTTATAGGCAGCATCACCTGTCCACTGCCAGGTTTCTAATACCCTCCTGACAGAATGGACATTGCATTAATTCTGGATGCCAGCCGGCAAATATCCCTCTGTGCATCCTTTATATATAAGACGACGTCTTTAATATGCTCTATGTTAGCAAACTATTTTTCCTGTCTTAGAGTATTAATATTATCTGACAGGGTATCAGACCACGCTGCAGCAGCACTATTTATGCTGAGGCGATTGCAGGTCTCAGTATATAACCTGAGTGTGTATATACAGACTTCAGGATAGTCTCCTGCTTTTTATCAGCAGGCTCCTTCAAGGTGGCCGTATCCTAAGACGGCAGTGCCACCTTTTTTGACAAACGTGTGAGCTCCTTATCCACCCTAAGGGATATCTCCCAACGTGACCTATCCTCTGGCGGGAAAGGGTACGCCATCAGTAACTTTTTAGAACTTACCAGTTTCTTATTGGGGGAACCCACGCTACTTTACACACTTCATTCATTCATCTGATGGGGGAACAAAACACTGGCTGCTTTTTCTCCCCAAAAATAAAACCCCTTTTATGTGGTACTTGGGTTCATGTCAGAAATGCGTAACACATTTTTTATTGCCGAGATCATGTAACGGATGTTCCTAGTGGATTGTGTATATGTCTCAACCTCGTCGACACTGGAGTCAGACTCCGTGTCGACATCTGTGTCTGCCATCTGAGGTAACGGGCGCTTTTTTGAGCCCCTGATGGCCTTTGAGACGCCTGGGCAGGCGCGGGCTGAGAAGCCGGCTGTCCCACAGCTGTTTTACGTCATCCAGCCCTGTAAGAAGTTGACATTGTCGTTTAATACCTTCCACCTATCCATCCACTCTGGTGTCGGCCCCACAGGGGACGACATCCCATTTATCGGCCTCTGCTCCACCTCCACGTAACCTTCCTCATCCCACATGTCGACACAGCCGTACCGACACACAGCACACACACAGGGAATGCTCTGACTGAGGACAGGACCCCACAAAGTCCTTTGGGGAGATAGAGAGAGAGTATGCCAGCACACACCAGAGCGCTATATAATGCAGGGATTAACACTATAACTGAGTGATTTTCCCCCCAATAGCTGCTTGTATAAACAATATTGCGCCTAAATTTAGTGCCCCCCCTCTCTTTTTAACCCTTTGAGCCTGAAAACTACAGGGGAAAGCCTGGGGAGCTGTCTTCCAGCTGCACTGTGAAGAGAAAATGGCGCCAGTGTGCTGTGGGAGATAGCTCCGCCCCTTTTTCGCAGACTTTTCTCCCGCTTTCTTATGGATTCTGGCAGGGGTATTTATCACATATATAGCCTCTAGGGCTATATATTGTGATATATTTGCCAGCCAAGGTGTATTTATTGCTTCTCAGGGCGCCCCCCCCCAGCGCCCTGCACCCTCAGTGACCGGAGTGTGAAGTGTGTATGAGGAGCAATGGCGCACAGCTGCAGTGCTGTGCGCTACCTTGGTGAAGACTGATGTCTTCTGCCGCCGATTTTCCGGATTCTTCTTGCTTCTGGCTCTGTAAGGGGGCCGGCGGCGCGGCTCCGGGACCGAACACCAATGGCCGGTTCCATGCGGTCGATCCCTCTGGAGCTAATGGTGTCCAGTAGCCTAAGAAGCCCAAGCTACCACCAGTTAGGTAGGTTCGCTTCTTCTCCCCTTAGTCCCTCGCTGCAGTGAGTCTGTTGCCAGCAGATCTCACTGTAAAATAAAAAACCTAAAATATACTTTCTCTCTAGGAGCTCAGGAGAGCCCCTAGTGTGCATCCAGCTCAGCCGGGTACAGGATTCTAACTGAAGTCTGGAGGAGGGTCATAGAGGGAGGAGCCAGTGCACACCAGGTAGTCCTAAAGCTTTCTTTAGTTGTGCCCAGTCTCCTGCGGAGCCGCTATTCCCCATGGGCCTTACGGAGTCCCCAGCATCCACTAGGACGTCAGAGAAAGTCGGTTGGGTGTCTGTTTTTTCCTGTCTATAAGATAGGGAAAGAAAAGACACCCAACTGACTTTTCAAACAACTGAATACCCCCCAAAGTATCTTATACACACTACACCACCAAGGCCCTCATTCCGAGTTGATTGCTCGCTGCCGTTTTTCGCAGTGCAGCAATCAGGTCTCTACTGTGCATGCACCGCAATGTGCACGCGCGTTGTACAGGTACAAACAGCATCGTTGCTGTGAAATGCTTCTAGCGACGAATCCATTTGCACAACCGATCGCAAGGACATTGACAGGAAGAGGGCACTTATGGGTGCCAACTGACCGTTTTCTGGGAGTGGTAGGGAAAACGCAGGCGTGTCCAAGCGTTTGCAGGGCGGGTGTCTGACGTCAATTCTGAGACCGGACAGGCTGAAGTGATCGCAAGGGCTGAGTAAGTCCAGAGCTACTCAGAAACTATAAAAAACATTTTCATCCCACTTGGCTGCACAGGCGTTCGCACACTTGTAAAGCGAAAATACACTCCCCTAGAGGTGGCGACTATCTGATCGCTGCTCTGCAAAAAATAGCTATTGAGCGATCAACTTGGAAGGAGGGTCAAAATCCCTTGGTTTTCTGCCACCCTGATATTTATTTCAGTGTCGTCTGCTGATGCAACTACGTTTATATACCCTGTACTTGTACTATATTGTCTTGAACTGGAAGTCATTTTCTTGTTTTGCTTATTTGTTTATGTACTATGTAATTGGGTGCTGTGGATCCCTTGTGGCACCATATAAGTAAAGGCTAATAATAATAATAATAATAATAATAATAATAATAATAATAATAGACATGGAGTGTTCAAGATGTGGACCTCCAAGATGATTGACAGAAGGAGGGCGTTTAAGGGTATCAACTGACCATTTTCTGGGAGGGTTTGGGAAAACGCAGGTGTGTCCAAGCGTTTGCAGGGCGGGTGTCTGATGTCAATTCCAGGACCAAAAAGACTGGAGTGATCGCAGCGGCTGAGTAAGTCCAGAGCTACTCAGAAACTGCACAAACTGTTTTTGTACAGCTCGGCTGCAAAGGCGTTCGCACACTTGAAAGCAAAAACACACTCCTCCATAGGCGGCGACTATCTGATCGCAGTGCTGCAAAAAGTTGCTAGCGATCGATCAGCTCGGAATGACCCCCTTTGTGTCCACTGAGATACAACAAGAGACCTCAGTATAGATAGAGATCTGAATCTCTTTCTGATATCTGGAAACTGCATTGTTAAACCATCAGAGATCTAGAGGACTGCATAGTAAAGCGACCATATTTTAAGGGTATGCATTATCTTACATTCTTGGAAACACTATTGAGCATTGTCATAGGGGGTAATTCTGAGTTGATCGCAGCAGCAAATTTGTTAGCAGTTGGGCAAAACCATGGGGGTCATTCTGACCCGATCGCACGCTGCAGTTGTTCGCAGCGCAGCGATTGGGTCAGAACTGTGCATGCGCCAGCGCCACAGTGGGCTGGCGCATGCCAGATGACTGAAAGCCGTGGTTACCTAGCGATCGCCTCTGCCTGATTGACAGGCAGAGGCAGTCGCTGGGCTGGAGGGGGTCCGGCAAGCGCAGGCATGGCCGGACCAAGCGGGGGGGGGCTGCAGCGGCTGCGTGACATCACACGCAGCCGCTGCGACCAGGGGCAGCAATGAGTAACTCCTGGCCAGCCGCAGGAGCTGCGCTGGCCAGGAATTACTCTTCAAGTACAAAAGCATCGCCGCTGTGCGATGCTTTTTTACTTGTGCGGGGAGGCCAGACTGACATGCTGGGCGGACTAGCCCTGTGCTGGGCGTTTCCCCGCATGTCTGGCAAGATGATCGTAGCTGTGCTAAATTTGGCACAGCTACGATCAACTCGGAATGACCCCCCTGTGCACTGCAGGTGTGGCAGATATAACATATGCTGAAAGAATTAGATTTGGGTGGGTTATTTTGTTTCTGTGCAGGGTAAATACTGGCTGCTTTATTTTTACACTGCAATTTAGATTTCAGTTTGAACACATCCCACCCAAATCTAACTCTCTCTGCACATGTTATATCTGCCCCACCTGCAGTGCACATGGGGGGTTATTCCGAGTTGTTCGCTCGGTAAAAATCTTCGCATCGCAGCGATTTTCCGCTTAGTGCGCATGCGCAATGTCCGCACTGCGACTGCGCCAAGTAAATTTGCTATGCAGTTAGGAATTTTACTCACGGCTTTTTCATCGTTCTGGCGATCGTAATGTGATTGACAGGAAATGGGTGTTACTGGGCGGAAATAGGCCGTTTTATGGGCGTGTGGGAAAAAACGCTACCGTTTCCGGAAAAAACGCAGGAGTGGCCGGAGAAACGGGGGAGTGTCTGGGCGAACGCTGGGTGTGTTTGTAACGTCAAACCAGGAACGACAAGCACTGAAATGTTCGCAGATGCCGAGTAAGTCTGGAGCTACTCAGAAACTGCTACGAGGTGTGTAATCGCAATATTGCGAATACATCGTTCGCAATTTTAAGATGCTAAGATTCACTCCCAGTAGGCGGCGGCTTAGCATGAGCAAATCTACTAAAATCCGCTTGTGAGCGAACAACTCGGAATGACCCCCATGGTTTTGCCCAACTGCTAACAAATTTGCTGCTGCGATCAACTCAGAATTAGGCCCCATAGTGCCATTCAAAATATTTTTTCTTTGCAATTAATGGATCAGTTGTACTAAATTATACTAGCTATGCCTCTGTCAGTCACCCCCATGAGGTGTATTGTTCTCTGCAGAAATTCAGCACTGTAGAACACCATAATTTTAGAGTAAGATATAATAATTCAGACTTGATATATAAAGATGTGCACTTGCCAATTAGGAAAACAAAGTAAAATGTGTTGTCATTTAGAGAAATAAATAACAATCATCACTACCTGAATTGTCTTAATGTCCTGCAGTGCTGATATCAGGAAAGATCATGTGCTGTATCTTACATCACATATACAGCAGCTGTGCTATTAATGTAAATTGTATCATTCTCAGCAGTCTTGAGGCAAAATATTTCTGGTAGACAACAGCAACGCAATGTGTTTACTTCCACTGATCATTCTAAAAGAAAGTGGATATGTATTACTAGACAGGCATTCTTTTTTTTAAGAGTGTCATTTAATTTGTAGGAATATATTACCATTGCTTTGTTTAAAAAAACCCCCCAAAACTACTGTTAATATTTCAATAAACATATGTATATTTTGTGATCCTAGTTCACAGACTAATCAAAAAACATGGATAAATGTATAACCTCTATAAACATTATGGGGCTGAAACAGAGTTGGCTGCAATTGTAGCCACAATTTGGATTCATAAAAAAAAAGCCACAATTGCAATCACATGCAAAGCAGCCCGTATTTTAAGGTGTCTGCATTGGTAACAGTACCGTGTAAGACTATTTTATGACAGGCATATGCTATGTCACATACAGTACATTTACATCCCATTTTGGTCAGTAAGTTTAATACTCATAATATATTTTATTAGCATCAAATGCATTTGATATTAGACATCAATAAAACTTCAAAAAAAAAAACACTCTTATACAGCAGAAACAACTCTCTGTCTCATATACGAAAAACAAAGAGATTTGCTTAAACTTGCACGCTAATGTTGGCTGTTGGTGCAATAGAGATAACATCGATCAGCGTCAGTTTATCACTGGCAAATAGCCATTCACAAGCAATTAACTAGTGCTGAGGACTGTCATCATATCAACCGCTAATTTTATCTATTCCTGGTGACCCATGCAGGGCTGGCACTACCTGCTCAGCAAAGGGATGCAAAGCAGGGAGGTGCCAGGCTGGAGAAGCACTCTACCTGCTTTGCAACTGTGCTGAAGTCCCCTGCTGCTGTGGTGTACACACTTTGTGACAGGCAGCGGTGTCGGCAGCTTTTAAAATGTCTTCCCCCCACTGTGAAAGCGCCAGTGTTCAGGACCTGAAAAGGGGGTGGAGCTACAGAGAATGAGGGACGGAGATACACTGGATTGAGGGGGCATAGCTACATGGGACCTGGCTGCTACAGAGGAGGATGAGCTTCTACAGATCCGGCCAGCAAGACTTTGGGGGACATTTACTAAGCAGTGATAATTTTAAAACTCACCACAATAGCGACCCTGCAGGTTTGAATTTTATAGGGATAAAAAAAGATTAGGAATAACTGGAGGGGTGGTGATAAGATAACAGAAATATCTAAGGAGGAAGTGAAGTGGATTTATCAAATTGATACAATTTTACCTAAGGGTCTTAATATAGATTTTGACCTAGCTGCTTTTTTGTAATAAATTAAAAAGTACAGGAAATAGCTACTGATCATCTAGTTTCATATTCATATACATATGTATATATTTATGTTTTTATATGTGCACATATTGTATATATATATATATATATATGTATATTTTTCTTTTCCGTTTTTTTCTTTTCTGCTCTTTTCTTTATTTTCTTCTTTTTGTCAGACTGAATGGTTTTTATATGAGAAAGCTTTTTATGCATGAGAAAGTTTTTTATGACACATAAGGGTTAATAAGTAACCATATAATTAAGATCAACTATGGCATCAATTTAGCCTTTAAAAGACATTTGCACTCTGAAAGCAGCTATCCCTGACAAAGCCCCTAAGGGGGGGAAACGCGTTGGAAGCTGCATCAACTGATCGGACGAGCCCTGAGTTTACACTGACCACACATGCCGGCTACAAACATCACCGGAAGCCGGTAACCGTGAAACCGGAAGCCGAAGTGGTGCGTTCCACAGCCTGCAAGCTGTGCAGAGCGACGGATCACCACGGCTCTGGGAGGCGGCCGGCACCAGCGGAGGGGAACAAGTACAGCGGAAATGGGGATCCACCATACTGAAAGTGAGAGGTACATTAGCGCTGCATTCAGCTAATCATCACCAGGAAGTAGTGGGTCCATCCTTGCCAATATACTATTAAAGCTGTATGTTACGGAAAGGTTCCCAGTGTGTATCAAGCTATTTGCACAGGAAAGTGTAAAAGGAAAGAGGCTATACCGTTAAAGGATTGTTATTTTGAACTGTACAGATCTGTTTGGTGAGATAAAGTGCAAGCCTATCTGGCTAAGGACAACAGGTCTCAGGACATTTTCTGCCGTTTAGGCGTTGACTTTCAATCAAATTCATCCATTATAGAGTATTTTATACAGGTTATACTCGTTTTATTGAATTAATTAGGTATCTTATCAGTGAATGAATTGTGTTTTTAACCGTATGCTTAATAAGCAAAACATTTTTAATTTGTGATCATTAAATGCTATTTATATTAATTCAGTCTGACAATTGTCCCTGTCTTCACTGTCATCCTTTAAATGCTGCGCCAAGAATTTTCTTATGTGATTAACTTTAACCAGTGAGGGTACTGGTCTGATCTACGGCTGCACCATTTGTTTTGTCATATCTGCTGAAACGTCTTTGTTTCTTCTTTTTTCATTCTTTTCTTTTCTTTTAATCTACTAAGGAGTTAGCGCAGATAATATTATATTCTAATAAGCAGTGATAAGAGCAGAGAAGTGAGCCAGTGGAGAAGTTGCCCATGGCAACCAATCAGCACTGAAGTAACATCTATAATTTGCATACTATAAAATTATACAGAGCTGCTGATTGGTTGATGGGGCAATTTCTCCACTGGCTCAATTCTCCATTCTCATCACTGCTTAGTAAATGTCCCCCTTAGTTATGTAAGTGAAGGGAAAAAGAGTGAGTTAGAGAGAGAAAAAGAAAGTGTGTGTGTGTGTGTGTGTGCGTGTGTGTGTGTGTGTATATGTCTGTATGTATGTATGTGTGTGTGTGTGCATTATGTGTATAAGTGGCAGTTCTGTGGGCATTATGTATAAGGGGCACTACTGTGGGCATTATGTATATAAATGGCACTACTACTGTGAGCATTATGTATAATGCATAATAATAATAATAATAATAATAATAATAATAATATAATATAATATAATATAATAATATATTATATATATATTAATATAATATAATAATAATAATATAATAATAATAATAATAATAATAATAATAATAATAATAATAATAATGTATAATAATAGCAAGCCGTAAAAACCAAGAACCCCGCAACCACTGGTGAAAATTGCGGAAAGCACTCTCCCCAATGCCACCCGGTTTCTTAGCTGCGTCAAAACCCTGCCGCATCTCATCCGTAAGGGTGAAGATGTCAACATACTTCCCTTTCCTAATTTTTTCGCGCATCCGCTTACGAACCCCCCGGATGCACCATCTCCGTATAACGGGGGGAAGGGGGGGGGGGTCGGGGGGAATTGCCGACGCCGGCGCTGTCACTTTTCGCGATTCCTTCGCCATGCGCCGCGCGATAATTCTAGCTAATTTACGCGGGCGCCGTGGAGAACCTGAATAAACACTGCTAGACAATGAGGAAGAAGAACTAGACAAACATTGTGAATTAATAACGTGCTCACCAGTGCCTGAAGGACCCGGAACAGCATCGTCCGTTGCGCCCGACTCCGGTGGCGGCGGAACTTCCCCCGTCGGTGCCGCGGCTCTCTCCGACCTCCGACCCCTCCGCGACGAAGACCCGGAACCAGCCAGCACCTGCGAGGAAGAAACAGAAGGGACAACAGGTGCAGGGGAAACCAGCGCATCAATAGAAATGGGGGTAACAGGCGGGGGAGGAGGCCAAGCCCAGTCACTCCGCGGAGGGGGGCCAGCAGGAAGCGGCGGGGGAGGACCCACAATGGAGGGGTACGAAAAGGCGTGGGGGAAGGCACACCCGACCCCCGCAGCGCCACCAATGGTGTAAGCAGGCCGCAACGCAGGAGGCGGAATGTAACCAACCGACCCAGAAAATCCCGACAAAACCGGATGGAACTGGGGAGGCGCCGGGGGGGGGGGGGGGGGGGCAAAAATTGCGCTAACGGGTTCGCCCCAGCCGGGGACGACCCGGCATACGAGCCCGCAAAGGCAGGGGGGGGGACCATAACCCGGGGGCCGCCGACCGACCACGTGGGCTGGACGCCGACGGCCGCGCTGGCAAAGTACGGTGAAAATTGTGGGGAGGACGTCACCGGTAGGCCTATGAAAGGCGCTCCAGAAGACACAGGGAACGCCGGCGCAAGAGGCCAGGGAAGGCCACTGGGGAAAAACTGACCCCCAGCGAACCCTTGAGGCGCGGCAAACGAAAGAGGAGGGCCGGATAGGTGGAACGCCACCGCGACGGACGACTGAGTCGCCACCAGCTGCAACGCCCCCAGCGGGCCAGGGGGGCGCCTGTAGCCCGACGCCCGGGGACGCCGACGCGGAGCCCAGCAAAAAGGTTCCCAATGCAGGATTCCCATCCGGGAACCCACGCCCCGAAACTGCAAGCGGGGCAGGCGCCGCGGCAATCCCCGTCAGACTCCCCGCCCTGAAACTCCCCGGGCCCGCCCCAGCCACCCCATCCCCAACCCTATATGCGGGCGAATCCATTGCAGCCCCCTGCACCGAGGTCACAGGACCCTGCTGCCCTACACTCTAAACCCCTGTTTGTGAAGTAAACCCCCCCTCTCCCCGCACAGCCCCGTCGCGGCCGCCCGGCACCACGTGGGCGCCCGAGCCGTCGCTCAGAGCTGTAGGCGGGGAGGGAAGAGGAGACGCGGCGCCGACCAGCGCACCGTGCGAGGGAGCCGCTCGGTGCACCGAGGCCGCCAAGGACGCCCGCGACCGCGGCCCGGCTGAGCCGCACGTCCCGGCGGCACGTGCAGAGCGGCCGCTAGCCGCACGAATCTCGCTGGCAGGGGAGCGGGCCGCCGCGGCCCGGCCCTGCCGCTGCCGGAAGCAACCTCCGGGGGGCCGCACTATGGGAGCGGGAGTGAGGGGTGCCCACGGCCTCCACGAGGCGGCGGGAGGGGGGAGCGGAGCAGTGTGGACGAGGCATATCAGGTGGCAGCAAAAACACACAGCACAGCTGGCTATCACTCTATAAAGGAAAGAGCACAAAAGGGGAGGGGCAGCAGAGAAACAATATAAAGGCACAGAGGGTAACACAGTACAAAATAACCTGTGGAATATACTCAGCCTTCCTGGGCCATACAATAAATGGCAAGAGGAAGTCTGAGGCACATGACCCTGCCCTATATACTATCCTAAGACCAACCCTTTAAAGCTTGATGGACAACGCTCTAATCCAATAGGAAAAAACAACCGGAAAATTGATCTGCCTAGCAACTGCTTAGTCATCAAACAACCAATCACCAAAAGTTGGGCTCTTATATGGCCTCAGGCTTATGCAGCCTTCAGCTAATCTAAGCAGTGATAAGAGCAGAGAAGTGAGCCAGTGGAGAAGTTGCCCATGGCAACCAATCAGCACTGAAGTAACATCTATAATTTGCATACTATAAAATTATACAGAGCTGCTGATTGGTTGATGGGGCAATTTCTCCACTGGCTCAGTTCTCCATTCTCATCACTGCTTAGTAAATGTCCCCCTTAGTTATGTAAGTGAAGGGAAAAAGAGTGAGTTAGAGAGAGAGAAAGAAAGTGTGTGTGTGTGTATATGTCTGTATGTATGTGTGTGTGTGTGTGTGTGTGTGTGTGTGTGTGTGTGTGCATTATGTGTATAAGTGGCAGTTCTGTGGGCATTATGTATAAGGGGCACTACTGTGGGCATTATGTATATAAATGGCACTACTACTGTGAGCATTATGTATAAGTGGCGCTACTACTATGGGCATTATGTAAAAGAGGCACTACTACTGGGGACGTTACCTTATAAGCTACACTACTATGGGCATTATGTGTATAAGCAGCACATCTGCTGGGGGTATTATATGTATGAGCAGCACTACTACTGAAGGAATTATATGTATAAGTGGCACAACTACTGGGGACATTATGTGTATAAGCAGCACTCAGGGGCGGATCCAGAAGAAAATAAAAGGGGGGCACCATGATAGGGGAACGGTAATAGTTATATTTACATGCACCTAAGGCACGCGTGCTCCCAGATAAGGGGTGTGGTATCACAGGGGATGTGGCCTCATAGATTACGCCATCAGGTAATGATTGGCTGTAGGAGCACATCCTGGTTTATTTCCAGTGTTTCACCCTGATGAAAAGGCTGATTGGGCCTTGAAATGTTGGTCACCTGTTCCATTAGTTATGGGAGCCTGGAAGGCACCCCAGCACAATATAATTATTATAGTTGGTGGTGGCAGGTGCAGCATACCTTGTTTTGGGCACTGCAGTGAGACTCAGACTACAGGACACAAACTGCCCATCTTTGATCAGCAGAAGCAGCCAGCTGGATCTCCTTTAAGCAGCATAAGACATCTGCAGGACAGCCCTGTCACAATCACACGGGCCGCCTTCTCAAAGCTGAGCTGAGTGTGACTGCACCTAGCATGGTGGTAAAGGAAGTAGAGGAGGAAGTGCTGGGAAACTGTGCGGTGCAGTGAGGGCTGATGAAGCCTTCTGCGCTGTCATAAGTAACAGTCTTACTCGATACTGGCATCTGAACCCTGCTTGGGGTGGACTCTGGCCGGCTGGCAGTGGAGGAGGTAGGTTGCGGTGTGAGCAGGGGGAGGCTGGAGCTGCAGCATCCCCATTGGTTACCACACGGACTTGCTGTTAGAGTAGCAGCGGGTCCTAGTGCCTGCCGGCTCTTTTATCAAATCTGACTGACGGAAATAGCAGTAGTGCTGCTGCTGTTCTCCTTTTGAAAAAAAATAAGTCAGAAATGACAGGGGGGGGGGGGAAACGAGCCCGAGTGCCCCCCCTGGATCCGCCTATGGCAGCACTACTACTGGGGGCATTATGTGTATAAGCAGCACTACTACTGTGGGCATTATGTGTAAGGTGTGGTACTATTCTGGTCATTATGTATAGGTGTTACTAGTGGTGTGGGCATTATGGATAAGTGGCGAGACTACTATGGGCATTATGTAAAAGTGGTACTACTACTATCCGCATTATGTGTATAAGAGGGGCTACTACTGTGGGCATTATGTGTATAAGCAGTGCTACTACTGTTGGCATTAAGTGTATAAGTGGCAGTACTATGTGTGGTGTACTGGGGAAAGAATTGTGCTACTACAGTATGTGACGTAATTTGAAAAGGGGGTACTACTGTGTGGCCACATCCCTTTCTTGTGAGACCTCTCACCATTTTTCAGCTGCGCGCTGTCCCTTTATAAAGTATGGTAGGGTGCAAATGTATAGTTTGTAGGGGGCGTCAAACACCCTAGCACCATCCCTGGACCCATAAATAATACAGATTTGTCAGATAAACATGCATCTTTGATCTGGTCTGCATTTTTTCATAACTGCATGAACACACCCTTACTGTATTTACCCTATGTCAGAATGCCTCTGTCCAACCGATCCAAGCACAAGCAGGTGTAAGTGGCAGAATGACTTATCACAGTAATTCACATTTTACATAACAATATCCCAATTCATAGCGCTTTTCTCTAAGTCTTGTCAGTTACTAAGACTAAGGGGTCTATTAATTAAGCCTTGGATGGAGATAAAGTAGAGGGAGTTTGTATATTCTCCCCATACTTGCGTAGGTTTCCTCTGGGTACTCCGGTTTCCTCTCACAATCCAAAAATATACTGGTAGGTTAATTGGCTCCCAACAAAATTAATCCTAGCATTAGTGTGTGTGTGTGTGTGTGTGTGTGTGTGTGTGCGTGCGTGCGTGCGTGCGTGCGTGTGTGTGTGTGTGTGTGTGCGCTATATAAATAACTGGTAATAAATAATAAATCAATATCAAGCACAAAAGACAATTGTGGAAATAGTTAAGTGGTTAAAGACTGCATGAATGATACTGGACCAAACAAAAGGCACATTTTTTCAAGTAACAGCAGTTAAAGGCTGTACAATTTTGTGCATAATAATTGGTAAAGCCTAAAATGTACTGCATTACTGCAACATTTTTTAGCTCTAGCATGTTCTGAATACTGTAGCTAGGGTTTTTGCATCATACATTTCTATTCCGTAACTGATAAAACAAAACAATTACTGTCTCGAAGTACACACTTGGACTTCATTTTGTGCTGATTTAGACACAACTCTACATGAGCACCATTGTGTTTGGAGTAAATGTTAAATTGTTGGAAACAAGCTCTGTGCTCCCTCTTAGTCACAGCCAGCGCACACTAGGATCCGGCGCTGCTCTCCAAGAAAGTGCACCTCCTACACATGTGCACACATCTTCCTTCTCATCCATCCTCCCTTACAGATGTGCCCTGAGGGTCCCCATAAGACCCCAAAGTCCACTGTGCCATCACTGCTGTATGTATGTGTGTGTAATTGTGTATATATATATATATATATATATATATACAGGGATGGACTGGGACCTTGTTTCGGCCCAGGCATACATGTGTGCGTGCACATGAAAGGGGGCGCACGGGACGTAAAAGGTGCGCACGGACACTGCAAATGGGAGTGTGCCGCAAGTCAGGGGGTGTGGCTGCTGCGGGGGATAGACTAGAGAGCTTGAAGCTGCGCTGCACGCGTGTTTCCCGGCTCTCTGTTGAGCGGACTGGCCCACCAGCCAATGGCCCTTCTGGCATTTGGGCAGTCTGGCCCTGTGTGTATATATATATATATATATATATATTAGAGATGAGAGAGTTCGGTTCGTCGAGATCCGAACCCCCCCAAACTTCACGTGGTTTACACGGGTCCGAGGCAGCCTCGGTTCTTCCCGATTTACACGCAAAACCCGAACGGGGGGAAAACATCATCATCCCGCTATTGGATTCTCGGGAGATTCGGATTCCACATAAAGAGCTGCGCGACGCCGCCATTTTCACTCGTGCATTGTAGATTGAGCGGAGAGGACGTGGCTACATTCTCTGCCTGAATAGCCCAATATCATCTAAATATCAGCTCAATATCTGTGCTCAGTATCAGTGCTGCATTGTGGTGACCAGTATATAGTAGTACAGTACAGTAGTCCATTGCTGCTGTATCTTGCTGCTCCGTGTCAGTTCTAGTATACTGAACAATGCTCAATATCTGTGCTCAGTATCAGTGCTGCATTGTGGTGACCAGTACAGTAGTCCATTGCTGTATCTTGCTGCTCCGTGTCAGTTCTAGTATCCTGAACAGTGCTCAATATCTGTGCTCAGTGTCAGTGCTGCATTGTGGTGACCAGTATATAGTAGTACAGTACAGTAGTCCATTGCTGTATCTCGCTGCCCAGTGTCAGTTCTAGTATCCTGAACAGTGCTCAATATCTGTGCTCAGTATCAGTGCTGCATTGTGGTGACCAGTATATAGTAGAGATGAGCGCCTGAAATTTTTCGGGTTTTGTGTTTTGGTTTTGTGTTCGGTTCCGCGGCCGTGTTTTGGGTTCGAACGCGTTTTGGCAAAACCTCACCGAATTATTTTTGTCGGATTCGGGTGTGTTTTGGATTCGGGTGTTTTTTTCCAAAAACACTAAAAAACAGCTTAAATCATAGAATTTGGGGGTCATTTTGATCCCAAAGTATTATTAACCTCAAAAACCATAATTTACACTCATTTTCAGTCTATTCTGAATACCTCACACCTCACAATATTATTTTTAGTCCTAAAATTTGCACCGAGGTCGCTGTGTGAGTAAGATAAGCGACCCTAGTGGCCGACACAAACACCGGGCCCATCTAGGAGTGGCACTGCAGTGTCACGCAGGATGTCCCTTCCAAAAAACCCTCCCCAAACAGCACATGACGCAAAGAAAAAAAGAGGCGCAATGAGGTAGCTGTGTGAGTAAGATTAGCGACCCTAGTGGCCGACACAAACACCGGGCCCATCTAGGAGTGGCACTGCAGTGTCACGCAGGATGTCCCTTCCAAAAAACCCTCCCCAAACAGCACATGACGCAAAGAAAAAAAGAGGCGCAATGAGGTAGCTGACTGTGTGAGTAAGATTAGCGACCCTAGTGGCCGACACAAACACCGGGCCCATTTAGGAGTGGCACTGCAGTGTCACGCAGGATGTCCCTTCCAAAAAACCCTCCCCAATCAGCACATGATGCAAAGAAAAAGAAAAGAAAAAAGAGGTGCAAGATGGAATTATCCTTGGGCCCTCCCACCCACCCTTATGTTGTATAAACAAAACAGGACATGCACACTTTAACCAACCCATCATTTCAGTGACAGGGTCTGCCACACGACTGTGACTGATATGACGGGTTGGTTTGGACCCCCCCCAAAAAAGAAGCAATTAATCTCTCCTTGCACAAACTGGCTCTACAGAGGCAAGATGTCCACCTCATCTTCACCCTCCGATATATCACCGTGTACATCCCCCTCCTCACAGATTATCAATTCGTCCCCACTGGAATCCACCATCTCAGCTCCCTGTGTACTTTGTGGAGGCAATTGCTGCTGGTCAATGTCTCCGCGGAGGAATTGATTATAATTCATTTTAATGAACATCATCTTCTCCACATTTTCTGGATGTAACCTCGTACGCCGATTGCTGACAAGGTGAGCGGCGGCACTAAACACTCTTTCGGAGTACACACTTGTGGGAGGGCAACTTAGGTAGAATAAAGCCAGTTTGTGCAAGGGCCTCCAAATTGCCTCTTTTTCCTGCCAGTATAAGTACGGACTGTGTGACGTGCCTACTTGGATGCGGTCACTCATATAATCCTCCACCATTCTATCAATGTTGAGAGAATCATATGCAGTGACAGTAGACGACATGTCCGTAATCGTTGTCAGGTCCTTCAGTCCGGACCAGATGTCAGCATCAGCAGTCGCTCCAGACTGCCCTGCATCACCGCCAGCGGGTGGGCTCGGAATTCTGAGCCTTTTCCTCGCACCCCCAGTTGCGGGAGAATGTGAAGGAGGAGATGTTGACAGGTCGCGTTCCGCTTGACTTGACAATTTTGTCACCAGCAGGTCTTTCAACCCCAGCAGACCTGTGTCTGCCGGAAAGAGAGATCCAAGGTAGGCTTTAAATCTAGGATCGAGCACGGTGGCCAAAATGTAGTGCTCTGATTTCAACAGATTGACCACCCGTGAATCCTTGTTAAGCGAATTAAGGGCTGCATCCACAAGTCCCACATGCCTAGCGGAATCGCTCCCTTTTAGCTCCTTCTTCAATGCCTCCAGCTTCTTCTGCAAAAGCCTGATGAGGGGAATGACCTGACTCAGGCTGGCAGTGTCTGAACTGACTTCACGTGTGGCAAGTTCAAAGGGCATCAGAACCTTGCACAACGTTGAAATCATTCTCCACTGCACTTGAGACAGGTGCATTCCATCTCCTATATCGTGCTCAATTGTATAGGCTTGAATGGCCTTTTGCTGCTCCTCCAACCTCTGAAGCATATAGAGGGTTGAATTCCACCTCGTTACCACTTCTTGCTTCAGATGATGGCAGGGCAGGTTCAGTAGTTTTTGGTGGTGCTCCAGTCTTCTGTACGTGGTGCCTGTACGCCGAAAGTGTCCCGCAATTTTTCTGGCCACCGACAGCATCTCTTGCACGCCCCTGTCGTTTTTTAAAAAATTCTGCACCACCAAATTCAAGGTATGTGCAAAACATGGGACGTGCTGGAATTTGCCCATATTTAATGCACACACAATATTGCTGGCGTTGTCCGATGCCACAAATCCACAGGAGAGTCCAATTGGGGTAAGCCATTCCGCGATGATCTTCCTCAGTTGCCGTAAGAGGTTTTCAGCTGTGTGCGTATTCTGGAAAGCGGTGATACAAAGCGTAGCCTGCCTAGGAAAGAGTTGGCGTTTGCGAGATGCTGCTACTGGTGCCGCCGCTGCTGTTCTTGCGGCGGGAGTCCATACATCTACCCAGTGGGCTGTCACAGTCATATAGTCCTGACCCTGCCCTGCTCCACTTGTCCACATGTCCGTGGTTAAGTGGACATTGGGTACAACTGCATTTTTTAGGAGACTGGTGAGTCTTTTTCTGACGTCCGTGTACATTCTCGGTATCGCCTGCCTAGAGAAGTGGAACCTAGATGGTATTTGGTAACGGGGGCACACTGCCTCAATAAATTGTCTAGTTCCCTGTGAACTAACGGCGGATACCGGACGCACGTCTAACACCAACATAGTTGTCAAGGACTCAGTTATCCGCTTTGCAGTAGGATGACTGCTGTGATATTTCATCTTCCTCGCAAAGGACTGTTGAACAGTCAATTGCTTACTGGAAGTAGTACAAGTGGGCTTACGACTTCCCCTCTGGGATGACCATCGACTCCCAGCGGCAACAACAGCAGCGCCAGCAGCAGTAGGCGTTACACGCAAGGATGCATCGGAGGAATCCCAGGCAGGAGAGGACTCGTCAGACTTGCCAGTGACATGGCCTGCAGGACTATTGGCATTCCTGGGGAAGGAGGAAATTGACACTGAGGGAGTTGGTGGGGTGGTTTGCGTGAGCTTGGTTACAAGAGGAAGGGATTTACTGGTCAGTGGACTGCTTCCGCTGTCACCCAAAGTTTTTGAACTTGTCACTGACTTATTATGAATGCGCTGCAGGTGACGTATAAGGGAGGATGTTCCGAGGTGGTTAACGTCCTTACCCCTACTTATTACAGCTTGACAAAGGGAACACACGGCTTGACACCTGTTGTCCGCATTTCTGGTGAAATACCTCCACACCGAAGAGCTGATTTTTTTGGTATTTTCACCTGGCATGTCAACGGCCATATTCCTCCCACGGACAACAGGTGTCTCCCCGGGTGCCTGACTTAAACAAACCACCTCACCATCAGAATCCTCCTGGTCAATTTCCTCCCCAGCGCCAGCAACACCCATATCCTCCTCATCCTGGTGTACTTCAACACTGACATCTTCAATCTGACTATCAGGAACTGGACTGCGGGTGCTCCTTCCAGCACTTGCAGGGGGCGTGCAAATGGTGGAAGGCGCATGCTCTTCACGTCCAGTGTTGGGAAGGTCAGGCATCGCAACCGACACAATTGGACTCTCCTTGTGGATTTGGGATTTCAAAGAACGCACAGTTCTTTGCGGTGCTTTTGCCAGCTTGAGTCTTTTCAGTTTTCTAGCGAGAGGCTGAGTGCTTCCATCCTCATGTGAAGCTGAACCACTAGCCATGAACATAGGCCAGGGCCTCAGCCGTTCCTTGCCACTCCGTGTGGTAAATGGCATATTGGCAAGTTTACGCTTCTCCTCCGACAATTTTATTTTAGGTTTTGGAGTCCTTTTTTTACTGATATTTGGTGTTTTGGTTTTGACATGCTCTGTACTATGCCATTGGGCATCGGCCTTGGCAGACGACGTTGCTGGCATTTCATCGTCTCGGCCATGACTAGTGGCAGCAGCTTCAGCACGAGGTGGAAGTGGATCTTGATCTTTCCCTAATTTTGGAACCTCAACATTTTTGTTCTCCATATTTTAATAGGCACAACTAAAAGGCACCTCAGGTAAACAATGCAGATGGATGGATTGGATACTAGTATACAATTATGGACGGGCTGCCGAGTGCCGACACAGAGGTAGCCACAGCCGTGAACTACCGCACTGTACTGTGTCTGCTGCTAATATATAGACTGGTTGATAAAGAGATAGTATACTCGTAACTAGTATGTATGTATAAAGAAAGAAAAAAAAACCACGGTTAGGTCACTGGTATATACAATTATGGACGGGCTGCCGAGTGCCGACACAGAGGTAGCCACAGCCGTGAACTACCGCACTGTACTGTGTCTGCTGCTAATATATAGACTGGTTGATAAAGAGATAGTATACTCGTAACTAGTATGTATGTATAAAGAAAGAAAAAAAAACCACGGTTAGGTCACTGGTATATACAATTATGGACGGGCTGCCGAGTGCCGACACAGAGGTAGCCACAGCCGTGAACTACCGCACTGTACTGTGTCTGCTGCTAATATATAGACTGGTTGATAAAGAGATAGTATACTCGTAACTAGTATGTATGTATAAAGAAAGAAAAAAAAACCACGGTTAGGTGGTATATACAATTATGGACGGGCTGCCGAGTGCCGACACAGAGGTAGCCACAGCCGTGAACTACCGCACTGTACTGTGTCTGCTGCTAATATATAGACTGGTTGATAAAGAGATAGTATACTCGTAACTAGTATGTATGTATAAAGAAAGAAAAAAAAACCACGGTTAGGTCACTGGTATATACAATTATGGACGGGCTGCCGAGTGCCGACACAGAGGTAGCCACAGCCATGAACTACCGCACTGTACACTGGTTGATAAAGAGATAGTAGTATACTCGTAACAACTAGTATGACGACGGTATAAAGAATGAAAAAAAAACCACGGTTAGGTGGTATATAATACAATTATGGTTGGACGGACTGCCTGCCGAGTGCCGACACAGAGGTAGCCACAGCCGTGAACTACCGCACTGTACACTGGTTGATAAAGAGATAGTAGTATACTCGTAACAACTAGTATGACGACGGTATAAAGAATGAAAAAAAAACCACGGTTAGGTGGTATATAATACAATTATGGTTGGACGGACTGCCTGCCGAGTGCCGACACAGAGGTAGCCACAGCCGTGAACTACCGCACTGTACACTGGTTGATAAAGAGATAGTAGTATACTCGTAACAACTAGTATGACGACGGTATAAAGAACGAAAAAAAACCCACGGTTAGGTGGTATATATTATAATACAATTATGGATGGACGGACTGCCTGCCGAGTTCCGACACAGAGGTAGCCACAGCCGTGAACTACCGCACTGTACACTGGTTGATAAAGAGATAGTAGTATACTCGTAACAACTAGTATGACTATGACGACGGTATAAAGAAAGAAAAAAAAAAACCACGGTTAGGTGGTATATAATACAATTATGGATGGACGGACTGCCTGCCGAGTGCCGACACAGAGGTAGCCACAGCCGTGAACTACCGCACTGTACTGTGTCTGCTGCTAATATAGACTGGTTGATAAAGAGATAGTATACAATACTACTAATATACTGGTGGTCAGGCACTGGTCACCACTAGTCACACTGGCAGTGGCACTCCTGCAGCAAAAGTGTGCACTGTTTAATTTTAATATAATATTATTTATCATGTACTCCTGGCTCCTGCTATAACAACCTGCAGTGCTCCCCAGTCTCCCCCACAATTATAAGCTTTATATACAATACATTGATGTGCAGCACACTGGGCTGAGCAGTGCACACAGACTGAGTCACTGTGTGACTGTGTATCGTTTTTTTCAGGCAGAGAACGGATATATTAAATAAAACAAACAACTGCACTGTCTCTGGTGGTCACTGGTCACTGTGGTCGTCAGTCACTAAACTCTGTCTGCACTCTGCACTCTCTTCTAATCTACAGTATCACAGCAATCTCTCTCTCTCTCTCTCTTCTAAATCTAATCTAAATGGAGAGGACGCCAGCCACGTCCTCTCCCTATCAATCTCAATGCACGTGTGAAAATGGCGGCGACGCGCGGCTCCTTATATAGAATCCGAGTCTCGCGAGAATCCGACAGCGTCATGATGACGTTCGGGCGCGCTCGGGTTAACCGAGCAAGGCGGGAAGATCCGAGTCGCTCGGACCCGTGAAAAAAAAAGTGAAGTTCGTGCGGGTTCGGATTCAAAGAAACCGAACCCGCTCATCTCTAGTATATAGTAGTACAGTACAGTAGTCCATTGCTGTATCTCACTGCCCAGTGTCAGTTCTAGTATCCTGAACAGTGCTCAATATCTGTGCTCAGTATCAGTGCTGCATTGTGGTGACCAGTATATAGTAGTACAGTACAGTAGTCCATTGCTGTATCTCGCTGCCCAGTGTCAGTTCTAGTATCCTGAACAGTGCTCAATATTTGTGCTCAGTATCAGTGCTGCATTGTGGTGACCCATATAGAGTAGTACAGTACAGTAGTCCATTGCTGTATCCCGCTGCCCAGTGTCAGTTCTAGTATCCTGAACAGTGCTCAATATCTGTGCTCAGTATCAGTGCTGCATTGTGGTGACCAGTATATAGTAGTACAGTACAGTAGTCCATTGCTGTATCTCGCTGCCCAGTGTCAGTTCTAGTATCCTGAACAGTGCTCAATATCAGTGCTGCATTGTGGTGACCAGTATATAGTAGTACAGTACAGTAGTCCATTGCTGTATCTCGCTGCCCAGTGTCAGTTCTAGTATCCTGAACAGTGCTCAATATCTGTGCTCAGTATCAGTGCTGTATTGTGGTGACCAGTATACAGTAGTACAGTACAATAATCCAGTGCTGTTTTCGCTGCCCAGTGTCAGTTTTAGTATCCTCATCAGTGCTCAGTATCACTGGTCAGTGTCATGTCAGAACAAAATGTTTTGGAGGTTGTGGAGGTGTCTTCCTCAGAGGAGTCTGTACCAGGTACTCAGGATTGCCTTGAGTGGTTTCATCCCATTAGGATGGAGAGATAATGGCTGGATAGCCTAGGAAATAAGATTCCTCAGAGTTCATTAGGGCATACTCTATTAAGTTGCTGGAAAAAAGCTACGAAGAATGCTCTAGAAATGGATCAGTCCATTTCATCTAGGACCCCCCTCAGCTCCTGATACACAGGTCTTGCAGGCCAACGCGGACATCGATGCCGACACAGGGATCGACACAGAAGTTAGAGGAGGGAACTATGATAGATTGGAATATAAAATTCAGCAATTTATCAATGCCATTAGAGATGTGTTAGAAATACCTATACAAATAGAGGAAAATTCTTGCATGCTAACTGCAAAATCATTAGTGACATTCCCGGTTTCGGAAGAGTTGAATACCCTATTTGAAAGATCCTGGTTAAACCCAGAAGAGGTTTTTCACATCCCCAATAAAGTACTTTTAGACATATCCCTTTCCTGAGGAGGATAGAAGGAGATGGGAGATTCCTCCCATAATGGACATTTCGGTGTCCAGGCCATCAGGGGTAATTACATTACCTGTACCAGGCTCGGCCTCGTTAAAGGAGCCGAATGACCGCAAGATAGAGACAACGCTAAAATCCATTTACACGGCTACTGGAGTCACCCTTAGGCCCACTATTGCATGCACTTGGGTAGCTAGGGCTATGTTAAAATGGTCAGACAATTTAATAGAAGACCTTGATACAATCCATAGGGACGATGTTGTCTTGATTCTAGGTCACATAAAGGATTCGGCTAAATTCATGGTGAAAGCCATGAGGGACATTGGGCTGATGAATTCTAGAGCATCCTCCATGGCAGTAGCGGCTCGCAGAGGTCTTTGGATCCGCCAATGGAACGCAGATGCCGAATCCAAGAGGTACCTCCCCTTCGCAGGTGAGACACCGTGTGGGGACACTCTGAATACAAATCCTTCCGCAGCACCACCTGTGAGAAGACGTAAATCTGCTTCTCTGATGCAGTCCCCTTGGGCTGCCAGATTGAGAAAATTCGGGAGGGCCTACTTCTGCACAAGGCTAGGCCATAGAAAGAGCAGAAAGTCTGCACCCTCTACAGGTGCACGGGTTTAGAGGTTGGATTCTACTCCCTTAGCGTCCTCAGCATGACGCGGAAGGACTCCCATGTGGGGTTCCACTGGGGGGGGAGGATATATCTCATCTACATCACTACAGGGGAGCCTTAGTGATTATAATTATATCCCGGGTAAGAAAAAATTATTACCCAGGGTTAGAAACTGGATTCAGGAGTTTCCCCCTGGCTGTTTGTTTAATCAGCCCTGCCAATTGTTAGGACAGTGGGTTTGTCCCTGTCATATAAATAATTTTTTTTTTATAAAGTGCCATCATGTCTGACACTTCCGTATATGTCCAGTTGTACTGCCATTAGATATAATTCCTGACATTACTGCCATTTAATTCCAGTGATTTTGTCATTTTCTTCCAGTGATTTGGACCAATAATACCATTGATTAGAACGAATAATTTCTGTGATACTGGCTTTTCATTCTAGTGATTTTGTAATTTTCTTCCAGTGATTTGGACCAATAAATAATACCATTGATTAGAACGAATAATTCCTGTGATATTGAGGTGTTTGTGTCGCTTAGCTTAGCCATCCAGCGACCGCCATCCAGCGACCTTGGTGCACCTCTTTTTTTCTTTGCATCATGTGCTGTTTGGGGACTATTTTTTTAAGTGCCATCCTGTCTGACACTGCAGTGCCACTCCTAGATGGGCCAGGTGTTTGTACCGCCCACTTGGGTCGCTTAGCTTAGTCATCCAGCGACTTCGGTGCAAATTTTAGGACTAAAAATAATATTGTGAGGTGTGAGGTGTTCAGAATAGACTGGAAATGAGTGGACATTATGGTTTTTGAGGTTAATAATACTATAGGATCAAAATGACCCCTAAATTCTATGATTTAGGCTGTTTTTGAGGGTTTTAAAAAAACACACACCCGAATCCAAAACGCACCCGAATCCGACAAAAATTCTTAAGGGAGGTTTTGCAAAAACGCGTCCGAATCCAAAACACGACCGCGGAACAGAATCCAAAACCAAAACACAAAACTTGAAAAATGTGTGCACATCTCTAATATTGTCAGTATATCTATATCTATATATAGATCTGTATCTATATACAGATGGGTCCATGTTTATCTTGACCTTTAATAGGATCAATTGAGACTGGGCAGTCAGACTTAATCCCCTGCTGTAATGACTTAATCCCCTGCTGTATTGTTCTCTGTATTGTATTGCAGCTGAGAACAATAGATGAAGAGTTTATGTTAATAAACCATGTTGTGCCTAGGTGCAGCAAACTAGCCAAGATAACCGTGGACCTATCTGTATATCCATATGCACAGATGGGTCCATGTTTATCTTGACCTTTAATAGAATTAACTGAGACTGGGCAGTCGGACTTAATCCCCTGCTGTAATTACTTAATCCCCTGCTGTATTGTTCTCTGTATTGTATTGCAGCCGAGAACAATAGATGAAGGGTTTATGTTAATAAACCATGTTGTGCCTAGGCACAGCAAACTAGTCAAGATAACCGTGAACCCATCTGTATATATATATATATATATATATTTCTGTATATATAAATCCTGCTGCCACCACTGTTAAGCAACTTATATAATGAGTGTGTTCCAATTTCTACCTGGTTAATACACCACCCTCTACTTAAGTCATCTGCCTTGTGGACTAACCATCATTTGCACACTGCTGCCAGCTTCTACTGTAGGGTCTTCCACTACCACTATATCTCATTTCCACATCTTTAATAAGTCCCCAGCGTAAATCGGTTCAGCCTCACAGTGATAACATAATTGTGATTTTATACTTTATACCTATAGAGTTTTGCTGGCCTTAGGGTGTTTAAACTAGGAAGCTGAATTTTACTTGACTGACATCCATAAAGGATAAAGGATGAACGGCTCTATTCCCAGTAAGACTTTGGAGTAAATTTACTAAAGCTTCTAAAAATTAAACGTGGTGATGTTACCCATAGCAACCAATCAGAGTCTGTCTATCGATTTACTAGGATGCAATAGAGAAATGTTAGACAGAACGTGATTGGTTGCTATGGGCTATATTACCTCTTTTCATTGTTAGAAGCTTTAGTAAATGTACCCTTTTGTTTCTTCTCCAGCCTGTACATTAACAATTACCACTGGCAGTAACATTGCCTTGTGCAGGTGAGAGGCCTGTCCATGAAACAAGTATTGTGGTAATAGGACAGCAATAACACATCATTTAAAATAATGCTTTATTTTTAAATAAAGCATTTTTCTTTTAAATAAATTCATGATTCAGTAGTTGATAGAAGCCAGAATTCAGAGAAAATTCACTACATAAATGATAAAATTACTTCTGGGAATGGGACTTTTAAAAATTGCACATAAATATCACCAGCAGCAGCATCTTAAACAGATAAATCTAAATAAAAGTGCATAATTCACCGTATTCGTCCAGCCTTGTTCTGATATTACATATAATTCTTTAAATAGTATTAGCCATTACCTTGAAGAAAGTGATGGTGAAATTGTAACAAGGGCCCTCATTCCGAGTAGTTTCTGAGTAGCTCGGGACTTACTCTGCCACTGCGATCAGTTCAGTCATTTTCATTCCTGGTTTGACGTCACAAACACACCCCCTTTTCTCCAGCCACTCCCGCATTTTTCCCAGAAACGGCAGCGTTTTTCCGCACACACCCATAAAACGGCCAGTTTCCGCCCAGAAACACCCACTTCCTGTCAATCACACTCCGATCACCAGAACGAAGAAATTTCTTCGTTAAGCCGTGAGTAAAATACCTAACTTTTTGGCAAATTTACTTGGCGCAGAAGCACTATGAACATTGCGCATGCGCAGTTTGCGACAAATCGCTCCGTTGAGAAAACCACTAATGAGCGAACAACTCGGAATGAGGGCCAATATCCAGCAAAATGGATGTGAAATTATACACCGTTCCCAATAGATATGTGTCACAGATAGGTGAACTGATTGTGCTCCTAGAGTGCATTTACCTGTGTTTTTTGCTAGTGGAAAAGGGTCCCTCCGCAAAAACCCGTATCAAGTGACCCGTGAATCCTACCCGGCTACCTACCTGGGTTGGACACGAGAATGATCCGGGTAAGGTTGTAGTGTAAACGGAAGCCATGTCGATGCGACACGGCTCCCGTTTACACTGTATGGAAGCGCCACCAGAGCGTCACCAACCCGGCAAATGCCGGGTTGGGTGAGTGCAGTGGGAAAGGAGACTCTGATGCTGGTTGCAGCCGAGTAGCTCCCGTGTCAGGCTCCCGGCTGCGACCTGCATCAGTAGTGGAAAAAGGGGTGGCCGGGAAACACAAGCTTACTGTTCCTGATCCATATGGTCCTGTGCCTCTACTCTGCTGCTGATCACTACAAGCAGGGTAAAAGTTCTGGCACTGTGTAAATTGCTGGGTACCAGTTCAGTAATGATAAAAAAGCTGATACAGGGATGGCTGCAAAGACACTGCACAGACACCTGTATCCTCAACACGTATCCCTGTCACGTAGGACAGCTTCCTGAGTACAGTGCAGCATTTGATGCAATTTGCTACAAGATTTGTCTTTCTTAATGTTTCTAAAACTCTACAATGTGCAGACTTACTACGAATACTCGAGCGACTGAAAAACGTAGCTCGAGCTTGGGTAAAACTACAAAGTTTTGTGTGAAAGTACTTAGCGCATGCGCGCTGCGTACCATGCGCATGCGCAGAATTGCCGCTTTTTCACTTGATTGCCGCGCTGCGAAAAATGGCAGCGAGCGGTCAACTCGGAATGAGGGCCCTTGTGCGTGTCTTGCATAGAGTGGCCAAAGAGGTTCAAAGCAATTACCCATATGTAGACAATTGATATGAAATGCAAAAAAAACCATTCACTTTGAGTACAGAATTTTAAAGAGGCTCCATTATTGGTGTATGCAGCTGTGTATAATTGCACAAACTATGATGCCTTAGTGTGTGTGTGTGTGTGTGTGTGTGTGTGTGTGTGTGTGTGTGTTTTCAACAGTACATGTGTGAGTACATGTGGTAGGGAACATAGGGCCTAATTCAGACCTGATTGCAGCAGCAAAATTGTTCTACAATGGCCAAAACCATTGTGCACCGCAGGGGGGGGGGGGGGGGGGGGTGTAGATATAACATGTGCAGAGAGAGATAGAATTGGGTGGGGTGTATTCAAACCGAAATCTAAATTGCAGTGTAAAAATTAAGCAGCCAGTATAACCCACCCAAATGTAACTCTCTCTGCACGTCATATCTGCCAAATAACACCCCCCCCCCCAAAGTGCACATGGTTCTCAGCTATATCAATAACTGGTAGTAGTAAAATAATAATAATAATAATACATTTCTTCCCAATGGACCCAGTGCTACATGACTACCATCTACTGCTCCCTTAGGGGGTCATTCCGCGTTGTGGTTTTGCACAGGTTCTAGTGAAGCATTCAGTCGCACGGCCGAACGCAGGAAGATTGACATAAAGTGGGTAGTTTCTGGGTGTCAACCGACCGTTTTTCCGGGAGTGCTTAGAAAAACGCAGGCGTGTCAGGAAAAACGCAGGCGTGGCTGGGCTAATGCTGGGCGGGTGTGTGACGTCAAAAGCCGTCCCTCCGTCGTTATAATAAACGCACACGAAGAGTAACTACAGGGCTGGTCTTGTTTTGCACAAAATGATTTTGCAGGCGCTCTGCTGCACAGGTGTTCGCACTTCTGCAAAGTGAAAATACACTCCCCAGTGGGCTGCGACAATGCGTTTGCACAGCTGCTAAAAGTAGCTAGCGAGCGATCAACTCAGATTGACCGCCTTAATGCAGGAAAAATCAGTATGGTTACCAAAGTAATTTATGGGCAAAAGGGATAAATAAACTGTACCTCTCTGAGTACCCAAGTGAAGCAGGCACACAAAAATATTTTATATATATATATATATATATATATATATAACATAGGCATCAGCATTTAGTCAGTTGTGGTATTGTTGTGTGATGATCATTGTGATGAGCAAATGATAAGTTTAGTTGCACTCTGGGAGAGAAATGACCCGATTCGAGCAATGTTGCATAGCTGGAACTGACAGGATTGCGCCAGATCTTGGATGTGGGGTGCAAAAGAGAGGAAGGAGTCAAGAGTGACGCCCAGGCAGCGGAGTTGGGGAATGGGGGAGATGATGGTGTTGCCAACAGTGATAGAGATATTGGTAGGGGGTGTTGCTCTGGCTGGGGGAAAGATAATGAGTTCAGTTTTGTCCATGTTGAGCTTCAGAGAGCGCTCATACATCCTGGAGGAGATGGCAGAGAGGCAGCTGGAAATCTGAGAGAGGACAGAGGGGGACAGATCAGGATAGGAGAGGTAGAGTTGTGTGTCAACAACATAGAGGTGGTATTGAAGGCCAAAGGAGTTAATGAGCGTACCCAGGGAAGAGGTGTACAGGGAGAACAGAAGAGGCCCTAGGACAGAACTCTGGGAGACACCAACAGGAAGGATGGAAGGGTGTGAGGTGGTGCCGGAGGCAGACACAGAGAATGAGCAGTTAGTGAGGTAAGAGGTAAACCAGTCAAGGACGGTGCTAGAGAGGCCAACGTTTTGGAGTGTGCGGAGGAGGAGAGTATGATTCAAGGTGTCAAAGGCAGCAGAGAGGTCCCGAAGAATGAGCAGAGAGAAGTGGCCCCTGGATTTGGCCAAAAGCAGGTCAATGGTGACTTTCACCAGGGCAGTCTCGGTGGAGTGGGCAAAAGCCAGATTATAGTGGATCAAGGATGGAGTTGTCAGAGAGGTAGCTTGTGAGACGGCCGTAGACCAGTCGTTCAAGTAGTTTGAAGGCAAATGGGAGAAGAGAGATGGGGCGAAAGCTAGTGAGTGATGAAGGGTCGAGGTTGTTTTTTTTTGAGAATAGGTGAGACCAGAGCTGTTTGAATGGTGAGAGAAAGATGCCGGTAGAGAGCGATAGGTTAAAGAGGTGATCGAGGTGGAAGCAACGAATGGGGGAGAGGGAGCGGAGAAGATCAGAGGGGAGGGGGTCCAGGGGGCAGGTTGAGGGGGGATAAGATGAGGGAGTGGACTTCCTTGTTTGAGGTGGGATGGAAGCAGGGCAGGATGGGATAGATGGAGGAGAAGGATGATGGGAGCAGGAGGGCAGCAGAGGGGTGACGGGAGGAGATGTCATGGTGGTTATCCTCAATTTTGGAGCTGAAGAAGGAGGCAAAGTCAGTGGCAGTGAGGGAGGATGGGAGGGGAGGAGGAGGGGGTGAAGGAGAGTGTTGAAAGTTTCAAAGAGACGGCGTGGACTGGAGGACTGAGAAGAGATGAGTACTTGGAAAAAGTATTGCTTGGAGAGAGAAAGAGCAGAGCTGTAGGAGGAGAGAATAAACTTGAAATGGAAGAATTCCGCCAGAGAGTAAGATTTCCTCTAGGAGCGTTCTGTGGAGCGTGAACATTTTTGTAAGAATCGTGTTAGTTTGGTGTGCCATGGTTGGGGTTTGGAGCAGCGGAGGGGGACAGAGGAGAGGGGGGCCACAGAGTCGAGAGCAGCAGTAAGGGAAGGAGGCTGCCTGGTTGGGACAATTAATAGTCGAAAGAGGAGAGAGGAAAGTCTCAAGGGAGGACAGGCTAGCTGGGTCGAGAGAGCTTGCATCTGGTGATGGTGGGTCTGGGCGTGGAGGGGAGAAGGTGAGAGGGTGAAAGAAAGCAGATGGTGGTCAGAGAGAGGGAAGGAAGAGTTTGAGAAATCAGAGAGATTACATCGGTGGGTGAAGACAAGGTCAAGGGAGTGGCTGAGATTGTGAGTAGGGGTGGAGGTCCATTGAGAAGGTCCAAAGGAGGTGGAAAGGGCAAGAAGATTAGTGGAAGCTGCATTAGTGATGTTAATAGGGATGTTAAAGTCACCGAGGATGATAAAGGGGAGGTCAGGGGAGAGAAAGTGGGGAAGCCAGGCAGCAAAGTTGGAAATGGACCTTTCAGATATACAGTATGCCCTTGTCATACACCTAATGGCATCAGTTACAAAGAGGACATTCATTTTTATACCATCCGGCCAGAATAGCTTCATAGCAGATGTGGACATCATTTTTCCTCATAGGATAACTGCTGTACTTCTTCAAGAAGTGCCTTTGGCTGCCATAATTCAGTTTTTTTTCAGAGGAACATTTCTGCTAACAATTTTACAGAGCTCCTTACATGATTCTCAGGTGAATCTGAAATAGAAGCTTTCTCAAATAACAGATGCTGCATGTTCAGGGCAGTGGAAAATCCACATGATCGCTTCTCGTTTGGCGGTATCAGTGGTTGAGGTTGTACATTAAAATGCTTTTGAGCTGTAACCTTAACTTCACTTTACAAAAGAAAATTTCCCCATTAGAACTGAAAATCTGTTCCCCTAACCTTTGAACAAAACTGCTTAACTTCACACAGAGCTGTAACAAGACATATTGGTGCACGTTCTGGGCCAGAAAAAAACATTGGCAGCTTCCCCCATTTTTTTTAAACAGGGACATAAGGCCAGTGAAAGCAGTTGCTATGATGCCCCTTCAGACATTATACAGTACACACACACACACACACACACACACACACACACACACACACACACACACACACACACACACACACATTTATAGAACACTATTCTTAAAGAACAGCTTCCAATAAACTGGATTTGGATACCAATTTATGCACTTAAGGTTTGAGCTCGTTATCATTTAGTCACATCCACCTTTATTTAGAGCACATTTTAAAATACTGTCATACCCAGGATTCAAACACATGACCTTCTATATTGAAGTCAGACATCTTACTCATGGAGCTATTTGCACCTTTATTTATTAGCATTTATTTATACAGCATATTTCGCTTTATAATTAGGAACAAATGAGTTAAACTACATTGGATAAAAACAGGCAGACATAAAGGTAAGAGGACCCTCCTAGCATGCTTTTAGTAATTAGGAAAACAAGAGTATAATACTTGAAGATGTGCTGCATACAGTGTATTGCATATTGGTCCAGCCATATTACAATGGTAAAAAGTTCTTGATATTATCCAGTCATACCGCAACATTGGTATCAGGTGTGAGGGTTGTGCAAGTTTTGTGCAAACTGCATATGTGGTAGGCAGAGCCGGATTAACAATGGGGCGGATGGAGCTGCAGCTCCAAGCCCCCAGTGAAAATAGGCCCACAGGTTCCACAGCAGAGTGAGACGACAGGATTTTTTTTCCTGTCACCACAAGCGAGCATCAAAAGAACTCCAGCCCGTTCACCCCTGGCAATTTCCAAGAAAAATTAAAAGCTGCACGCCAGGTGCTCAAAAAGAAACTGCAAACATTTACCTGAGGTTGACTGACAGAAACCTCGCCCAGTTTTTGCTTGCTCAAAGTCCGCCCCCAGCTGACTCATCCATTTCCCCTGCACTACTAAATCTTTGCACACTCCACTCTGGATGCTTCCCCGTCATAGCCATCCAAAGCCCCGCCCCCAGCTACTCAAAGCTCAGCCCATTAGTTTTGTCTGTTCAAAGCCCCGTCCCAGCTATTACTGCTGCAAAGCTCCGCCCATAACAATGGGTGCCCAAAGCTACGCCCCCAGCTACCAAAAGCCCCGCCCATTCAATCCTACCTCAGAAAGAAGTGAGTGGATGCCAGCTACAGTAGGTGCTGAAATTTTGAGCAAATTGGGAAGCTGCTTGAAGAGCCAAAGACTCAAGGCAGAGCTGCCTGCTGCATCAGGAGGGGAGAGAGGTGAAGTTTTCATAGATTATTAAATAAGCTACTCACAGGTTAGTGCATACTGGTGTCTGCTGGAGGCAGCCAGGTTATTGAGGCAAGGAGCATGGGGCAGCAGAAGTGGACAGTGTGGGGGCATGATGGTGTGAACTTGTTAGCATGGCCCCACCACCTGCTATGCAATGCAGAGATTTCCAACATTGTAAAGTTGGGGCCATGATGATGTAATTAAGCTTGTACCATATCATTAGTTGCTTGTACCACCAACTTCACTCAGGAAGTGTATGCATTGGATGCAGTCAGGATCCCGGCTGCCGGTAACCTGGCGCTCATAATACCGACCCTATTCTTAATACCAACAGCCGGAATCCTGAACGAGGACAGGCCGCGGCGCTACACAGGTAAGCCACAGGTGTGTGTTTGTGTGTGTGTGTGTGTGTGTGTGTGTGTGTGGGGGGGGGTTAGGTTTAGACTGTGGGAGGGAGGGTTAAGGTTAGGCTGTGGGGAGGGGGTTAGAATTAAGCACCTCCCAGGGGAGGTTAGGGTTAGGAAACAAAGGGGGAGGTTAGGGCTAGGCTGCAGGAAGGTAGGGTTAGGGGGTTCTTTAAGATCGGGATCCCAGCGTCAGTATCATGACCGCCGGGATCCCATACGCCGGCAAATCATACTGTTCCCGTATGCAGGTGTGTGTGTGCATATATATATATATATATACACAGTATATATAGGGTTGGGGCTGTGTTACCGGCAGCCGGTATCCCAGTGGTCAGCATCCCGACGACGGGATCCCGGCCGCAGAAAGCCGTTGGGGGGAGTGAGTGCAACGAAGTCCCACGCTGCGGGCTCGGTGGCAAACTGTGCTTGCCACAGGTTCTAGTCCCACTCAATGGTTGTCGTGGACACCCATGAGTGGGAATAGTCCCTTTTAGTCAGCATGCCGACTGTCGGGATTTTCAGGGTTCAGGTTGCAGGCTGAGGTATTGTGATCGCCGGTTTCCTGACCGCCGGTCACATAAACATATCTATCTATCTATCTATCTATCTATCTATCTATCTATCTATCTATCTATCTATCTATCTATCTATCAATCTATCTATCTATCTATCTATCTATCTATCTATATTCCTGTGTATAGAACCTGCACTCGATTGCTTTATAAAAGTGCTAGTTGGGTGCCTTCAGTAAAAATTTAATAATATGCAGAAGAGAAACTGCGGCACTCCGTAATTTGAAAAAAAAAAGTTTTTTTTTTTAGTGAAAAAACATCACAGAAACACTATAACACGAATAGCGACACTTCGGTGCCTTCCAAGCACCGTCTTCACATCAAATTGTATACAATTTTTCAAATTAAGGAGTGCACGCAGCAAAAATAACTCCTGAGTGCCGCCTTTATGCGTGCTTTCATGAACATTTCATTCTGCCATTCTGATTGGCTGCAATAAGCAACACTTGATGATGTTGCATCACTTCTGGGATAGATTCCAGTCTCATGCTGCGCCAGCATGAAGACGTCACTGATTCAGCAGCAAAGCTACACATGTGAGAGTCTTCAGCAGTGTTTGATTGATTCTTACCTCTGCTGGTTGTCCCACAAGTTCTGCTGCAGAGAAGCAACACTAGCCGGCTCACCACAGTTTAAAAGCAGCTTCAAGGACCAGTATGGATGGTGTAGTCAGTGGTTGGCATTACTGACTCAATCCCCTGATAAAGTGGCTTCTGCTTTTCAAGGTGACTTACTGTAATCTGTATCGCTGCTGCTACAATGTGGCATACTGTATCTCGACTCGAGTGCACTATGATATGGTATTATGTGTATCAGTGGTACTACAATGTGACATGGGGGTCATTCAGATGTGGACAGAGATGCGCTATCATGTGCAAAGTACCAATTATCAGTACTCTGCATATGCGCAGTCCCCGATACGCGTCTTCTCGAACGGGTCTTGCGATGAAGGTAGGAACCCAGCATCAGACTATCAGTGATTAACAGCCTGATGTTGTTTATAGGGTGGCAATGGCTTCCGTTTGTGAAAACAGAGGTGCGTCACTGCCGTTTAGAGAGTGGGAAGATGTCGGGGATCTATGTCATTGGACAGATCTTCCCTGGCCTATGTGATGGGTGGCTTGCACAGCACCATGGGTGCCGCAAGCCACCCGATGATAGATGCTGCATCCTAGGATGCAGCTCGGATCACTAATGCAACAGATGTCTGCATGTAATAGACGCCTTCCATGGCGTCACCATACAGCGCTGTCACTGCTGCTTCCTTAGAACCTCCGTCAACATCTGAATTACCATCATAATGTGTAGCAGGGGGCACTATGATGTGGCATAATATGCATCTGAGGCACTACTAAAATAAACTGGTAGTGATCTTTAGTGTGCCACGAGTTGAAACTCTCTGATTTAAGAAAAGGGGGAAAGTGAGTTTTAGTGCCTGTAGGACGGTTGTATATGTATAATTTGTTACTTCTGTTTTGCTTTTGGAAGGTGATATCAATAGAGGTTGAATTGCAGATATCTTTGCTCCCAGCCATCCTTCACCACTAAGGCTGGGTACACACTGGAGATATCGGAACCTGGCTACACTCATTAAGCGATGTTAATGAAGGATGAACGATCACTGTTCCGTCCATAATTAGCATACATAGTGTCACTATTTACACATCAAACTTGACCATGTCGCTAGCGACCGTGGGCATATGTATTTCGGGAATACACATTGCCCAATATGCGCCAAATTAAGCGATATGTCATTCCGATCCTCTGGATCAGATGACATAATGCACAATGTGTACCCAGCTTAACTGGAAAAAAGGAAAAAAGTACTGCGCTATAAAACCAGCAGCTCCATTGAATATAAATGGTATATTTAATGTGTATATGGAGCGCTTGATAATGTGTCACTGTCTAATGCTGAAAAAGAAAAACAGGTTTAAACACAGTGGGTTAGTTGTAAACTCAGGGTGCCCTGTAATGTTTAAGCTCTTTTTTGAAAATTTTAAAAAGTCCCGATCTCCAGCTTAATGTGGACCCTCCAGGCACAATAGCAAGGTCCCCGGCAGGTGTACTAGCTGTCCCTATCCTACCTCTGGGTCCTCTGGTCTGTGGATCTCACACTGGTCAGTTCGTTCTCGGCGGCCGGAGTCTCTTCTTCCTAACCGGAAGTTGATGAGGCGCCGCGGGACGTCACTTCCGGGTGACGCGGTGACGGGAACTTCGTGTATCGACGCGTTTCATGCACTGCGGCACTTCGTCCAGGATACTGAATGTTATTAGGGAGATTCCTTTTATCCTCCCTGGTTTCAATAAACTTTATTAAAAACGGCTTTTAAAACCGGAAGTTGTCAACAGGAACTTCCAAAAATTAGGCGGCAAGCACCTGCTTCAGCATTAGACTGTGTATGTATGTGGTGTAGCTGAAAAGGTATCTAGTGTGGCTGGAATGAAAAAATGGAATGTATAGAAGGATGAACTATATTTAAAGAAAGACATTTAAATCAATGTCAATATTGAGACCATGTGGTTTTAAAGTTCTCAGTTCATAGATCCACTTCGTCTCAGCTTTTCTTAATTCTGTTGATATATCACCCCCTCGCCAATTTAAATTCACTTTTTGTATGGCCATAAATTTCAGACCATCCGGATTTCTTCCATGTCGTTCCGCATAGTGTTGAGAGACACTGTGGGTATCCAATCCTCTTTTGATATTATATACATGTTCTGCTATACGGATTTTAAGTTTTCTTTTGGTCTGTCCTATATATTGTTGCCCACATGGGCATTCCAATAAGTATATGACGCCCTCTGTTGCGCACGATATCTGCTGTTTGATGGGATAATTTTCTTTGGTGTGGTTTGATGTGAAAGATGTTATTGGTTGGGTTATTCTTCTTCCTGATTTTTTGCATCCCAGGCATGTTAAGCATGCATGGAATCCGTTGTTTCCCTTTATCTTCTGATGATTCTCTATTGGAAGGAAACTATGTGTTAATTCTTGTTTCAGATTCCTTGCCCTCCTATAGATCACTTTCGGAGTTTGCGGTATAATGGTTTTGAGATTTTCATCAAGCATCAATATGTGCCAATTTCTCTTGATGATGTCTTCAATCTCCTTGTGGTGTGAATTATATTGGGTAATGAAGGAGGTTTGGATGTTGTTGTTCTCTGTTTTCTTTTCTTTATATTGCAACATTGTTTTTCGATCCAGGTGTAATACTTTATCGACTTCCGTTTGTAGTTGTTCTTCTTTGTAACCTTTCCTTATAAATTTTTTCTTCATCTCTATACTCTGTATTTCATACATTTCTTTGTGCGTACAATTCCTCCTGATTCTTCGTAGTTGGCCGCCTGGGATGTTTTTCAGCCATTGATTATGATGATTACTGCTATATGGAAGAAAGTTATTCGAATCCACTTCTTTTATATGTGTTTTTGTGCTAAGTCTTTCTTTATCAGAACAAGAACAAAGATATCAAAGACCAACACGACAGTACCGTCCATACAAAAGACAAGAAAATCAGCCTTATAAATACCAACGCGATCAGGTTACCTTCAGAGAACCACTTATCAAAAATACTCCCTTACATACAGCTCAGAATCGACAATACCAACCATATAACCAAAAGTTGGTATCATACCAAAACCAACAAAATCGGAATCAATACAAACTAATAAAAGACTCATATAAAGCAGGACAACAAGCAGCTAGAATAGAAGAAAGAGATCAATTTCACCACTTAATGGAAAACATAGAAACAGACAAAAACCATCTGAAAAACCCTAGGAAGAGGAGCATCACAGATGATCACGATGACAATGAAGAAATCGAAGAAGTTTTTTTAGATCTGGTGTGGGGAGATGGCAAACCACCGGAGAAAGAAACACCTTGCAAAAGAATGAAAATATACGAGGCAAAAACAAAAGAGGAACGAGAGGGGGCAAGAAGAAAAACAAACCACTAAACAAACTAGACGATCTGGAAGAAGATAAGGACACCACCATCTTCAACTTAAGTAAGAAGCAACTTACAGGAGATCAGATAAGCCTATTGAAGAAAGGTTTGAAATTTGCTCCCCACTCTACAATAAACAAATTCGATGTCTTCATCGACATACAAAAATTTATACGCAAATTATGTATTAAAAAATTCTTCAATAAAGAACAAAAAATTAATCAAGCAGAAATTCAGATGGAATACCAACATACCAACTTTAAACCCAACTCTACGTTTTACCCGGCTCACGTGAAAGGACCACATCTAGAGACCTTCCAGAAAGCGGTGGAAGAAGAAGTAAGGATTATACCCAATAAGAGAAAACAACGATACAATTTGACAAAGAAAGAAAAAATTGCACTTAAAGAGCTAAAGCAAGATAAAAGTATTGTTGTAAAACCCGCGGACAAAGGCGGAGGCCTCGTCATCTTAGATAAATCCCAGTATGATGGAGAAGCTCAAAAATTACTATCGGATACATCGACCTATAAGAAATTACCTACGGACCCGACAAAAGAATTTCAGAAACAGCTAGTTAGACAAATGGATGAGGGATTGGAAATGGGAATAGTCACGAAAAAAGAGTATGACTACATCTGCATAAAGAACCCGAAAATACCAACCTTCTACCACCTTCCCAAAATCCACAAGGATATTAAAGAACCTCCGGGCCGTCCGATAATTTCAGGAATTGGATCCCTTACCGCGAATCTTTCACATTACATAGATCACTATCTACAGCCGTTAGCACAGAAACAAAAAAGTTACTTAAAAGATACACTACACATTTTACAAATCTTAGAAGAACTCAAATGGGAGGAGTCATATTTCATTTGCACAAGCGATGTGAAGTCCTTGTATACATGCATCCAACACAGATTGGGATGCGAATATACCAGACATTATCTGACTACACAATCCAACATCCCCAGCAGACAGATTAATTTCATCATTGAGCAAATAGAGTTCATACTTTACAACAACTATTTTTGGTATGGAGGGGACTTCTTCCTACAAATAAAAGGGACTGCGATGGGGACGTCCTTCGCACCAGCGTATGCGAATCTTTTTGTCGCATACTGGGAGGACCATCACATTTGGCAGAACAACAAATTCCTGAAACACATATTATGCTGGCACAGGTATATTGATGACCTGATATTCATCTGGACAGGACCACAGGAAGAACTTGAAGAATTCAAGATATACATGAACTCGAACAATATTGGTCTAGAATTTACCACAACCACCAGCAAAGAGAAAGCTATCTTTCTAGATCTAGAAATTTATGTAGATAAAGAAAGACTTAGCACAAAAACACATATAAAAGAAGTGGATTCGAATAACTTTCTTCCATATAGCAGTAATCATCATAATCAATGGCTGAAAAACATCCCAGGCGGCCAACTACGAAGAATCAGGAGGAATTGTACGCACAAAGAAATGTATGAAATACAGAGTATAGAGATGAAGAAAAAATTTATAAGGAAAGGTTACAAAGAAGAACAACTACAAACGGAAGTCGATAAAGTATTACACCTGGATCGAAAAACAATGTTGCAATATAAAGAAAAGAAAACAGAGAACAACAACATCCAAACCTCCTTCATTACCCAATATAATTCACACCACAAGGAGATTGAAGACATCATCAAGAGAAATTGGCACATATTGATGCTTGATGAAAATCTCAAAACCATTATACCGCAAACTCCGAAAGTGATCTATAGGAGGGCAAGGAATCTGAAACAAGAATTAACACATAGTTTCCTTCCAATAGAGAATCATCAGAAGATAAAGGGAAACAACGGATTCCATGCATGCTTAACATGCCTGGGATGCAAAAAATCAGGAAGAAGAATAACCCAACCAATAACATCTTTCACATCAAACCACACCAAAGAAAATTATCCCATCAAACAGCAGATATCGTGCGCAACAGAGGGCGTCATATACTTATTGGAATGCCCATGTGGGCAACAATATATAGGACAGACCAAAAGAAAACTTAAAATCCGTATAGCAGAACATGTATATAATATCAAAAGAGGATTGGATACCCACAGTGTCTCTCAACACTATGTGGAACGACATGGAAGAAATCCGGATGGTCTGAAATTTATGGCCATACAAAAAGTGAATTTAAATTGGCGAGGGGGTGATATATCAACAGAATTAAGAAAAGCTGAGACGAAGTGGATCTATGAACTGAGAACTTTAAAACCACATGGTCTCAATATTGACATTGATTTAAATGTCTTTCTTTAAATATAGTTCATCCTTCTATACATTCCATTTTTTCATTCCAGCCACACTAGATACCTTTTCAGCTACACCACATACATACACAGTCTAATGCTGAAGCAGGTGCTTGCCGCCTAATTTTTGGAAGTTCCTGTTGACAACTTCCGGTTTTAAAAGCCGTTTTTAATAAAGTTTATTGAAACCAGGGAGGATAAAAGGAATCTCCCTAATAACATTCAGTATCCTGGACGAAGTGCCGCAGTGCATGAAACGCGTCGATACACGAAGTTCCCGTCACCGCGTCACCCGGAAGTGACGTCCCGCGGCGCCTCATCAACTTCCGGTTAGGAAGAAGAGACTCCGGCCGCCGAGAACGAACTGACCAGTGTGAGATCCACAGACCAGAGGACCCAGAGGTAGGATAGGGACAGCTAGTACACCTGCCGGGGACCTTGCTATTGTGCCTGGAGGGTCCACATTAAGCTGGAGATCGGGACTTTTTAAAATTTTCAAAAAAGAGCTTAAACATTACAGGGCACCCTGAGTTTACAACTAACCCACTGTGTTTAAACCTGTTTTTCTTTTTCAGCATTAGACAGTGACACATTATCAAGCGCTCCATATACACATTAAATATACCCAGCTTAACTGTTTTCTGCCCTGCAACTCTGATACATGCAGTCTGTGATTTATTGCTCCCCTTGTACTTTAATAAAAAAATGTATTTAGGGGGTCATTTCGAGTTGTTCGCTCGTTATTTTTTTCTCGCAACGGAGCGATTAGTCGCTAATGCGCATGCGCAATGTCCGCAGTGCGACTGCGCCAAGTAAATTTGCTATGCAGTTAGGTATTTTACTCACGGCATTACGAGGTTTTTTCTTCGTTCTGGTGATCGTAATGTGATTGACAGGAAGTGGGTGTTTCTGGGCGGAAACTGGCCGTTTTATGGGTGTGTGCGAAAAAACGCTACCGTTTCTGGGAAAAACGCGGGAGTGGCTGGATAAACGGAGGAGTGTCTGGGCGAACGCTGGGTGTGTTTGTGACGTCAAACCAGGAACGACACTGACTGAACTGATCGCAGATGCCGAGTAAGTCTGGAGCTATTCAGAAACTGCTAAGAAGTGTCTATTCGCAATTCTGCTAATCTTTCGTTCGCAATTTTGATAAGCTAAGATTCACTCCCAGTAGGCGGCGGCTTAGCGTGTGCAAAGCTGCTAAAAGCAGCTTGCGAGCGAACAACTCGGAATGACCCGCTTAGTACTTAACAATATAACAGGTGGTGCATACTTCATATAAGCAAAGTGGGGAAAGAAATTGAAGTGGTTGACGGTAGGCATTCTCTATGCCCTCCATGATGTTAGCCACACCCCACAGTACAGACCACACCCCTACATCAGAAGTCACTCCCCCACAGTGCTGGTCACACACCCCTTGGCAGAACACAATAGGCCCGTCAAAAATTTCAGCTCCAGGCCCATGTGGACCTTAATCTGGCACTGGTAGTAGGCAGTTAAGTAGAATAGTTTATGGAGGTTAAGCAAGTGCAGGGGCGGATTGAACGGGGGACCAACAGGGAAGATCCCCGGTGGGCCAATGTGCACACAGGCCTGTTTTGTTTGTTGACATGTGAGGTGTGGTGCTGCCACAATGCTTACATGGTATAACTCTGGTTCTACCCATGTGAGTCCACTTCTACAAATTTTTCCAGGGCCACTTTCAGTTCTCAATCTGCTCCTGTCACGCTTTTGTACACAAGGTTACCTGGGTCAGGTGATGACCGATGTCAAGGATCTGAGGCTTGGAGCTGAAGTAGAGGGGGCTGAATATAGCTCTTTTGCACAAGATTTAGGTAGCAGTGAGAACTGCATTTGATATGAGTTCAAGGTTATGACTTACGCAGTGGTAATGTACTGCCGGCACTGGTTACCAGCTGAAGAAATCTGGACCGGACTGACTACCAGTTGAGTAATACAGCTGGACCGGACTGGCTACCGGCTGAAGAGATGCTGCTGGGCCGGACTGGCTACCGGCTTAGGAATACAGCTGGGCCGGACTGGCTACCGGCTGAGGAATACAGCTGGACAGGACTGGCTACTGGCTGAAGAGATGCTGCTGGACTGGACTGGCTACTGGCTGAGGAATACAGTGGGACGTGACTGGCTACCAGCTGAAGTGATGGTGCTGGACCGGACTGGCTACCGGCTGAGGAATACATCTGGACTGGACTGGCTACTGGCTGAAGAGATGCTGCTGGACCGGACTGGCTACCATCTGAGGAATACAGCAGGACTGGACTGGTTACCAGCTGAGGATATGCAGGACCTGACTGGTTACCAGCTGAGGATATGCAGGACTGGACTGGGTACCGGCTGAAGATATGCAGGACAGGACTGGTTACTGGCTAAGAATATGCAGGACTGGCCTGGTTGCTGGCTGAGGATATGCAGGACTGGACTGGTTACTGTCTGAGGATATGCTGGGCCTGATAGTGCCACACGGAAGAAACGAAACAGGTTCACTTGTCACACTAACTATGTGACTAGTCACACAGGCCCAGATTACTGCAGCTGGACTTCCTTTAAACCCCCTGCCAGACTGTGATTGGCTGCTGGGTAACTGGCTGGTTGAACTGAGACTTAGGTTGGTGAAGAGGAGATCAGCTTGTAATCATGGAATACAGCAATGTCAGGGAATATCATAGACTGCACACAGGAGCTTGTATAAGTCTCAGGCACACAAGTAGCTAACAACTGGTCTGAGAACACTGATGGGACCTGAAATCTGTGCACATCTGCAATCAGTCTGGGAAGGTGCTGCAGATTTGAAACTAGCATGCACAGCAAACACTGGAGTCGTAGAGTGAAGCAAGTCTGAGCAAACTCTGGAATACTGCAGGATATCCTGGCCTACCTGACACCGGAACCCTCCTGTCAGAGGACCCAATGGACCCCACGCCACACCTGCAGTTACACTGGTGATTGTTTAGGACACTGATGTTGGTCGCGCGTCCTGACAGCCCCAGCCAAACTTTGAAAGAAAGTGCAATGGAATATGCTCACACTATATAAATGTTAATAAATAAATGAATATATAGATGTTATAACCAAAAATTATAAAACCTCTTGGTGTCCCTAGGCCTTTCAAACAGAAGGGGAAATTTGAAACAAACTGTTAAACCAAAAGCTATATTATAAATTTTTAATTCCCCCTCCCCCATACACTGTTCCTTAAGTCGGCCAAACCGCCCATCCCAGCACACCTGGGGCCAAATGTAATAGAGTGAGAGTTTCAGAAAGTGAGAGATTTGGTAAGGTTTTTCAGTTTTTTTTAAAAGTGGCAATCATTTACACTGCAAAACCAGGATGATCTTGCTGTGTAAATGATTGCCACTTTAAAAAAAACTGCAAAACCTTTCCAAATCTCTCACTTTTTGAAACTCTCACTCTGTTACATTTGGCCCCAGGTCCCTAGTGCAGAGTGTCTTTCTTGCTCAAACTGTGTATCTTTTCCGCATACATAAAACAACTGGAAGTGCCAAAACTACTTTTCTAGATTGCATTGATCAATTTGATGTGTGTGAACATCTGTGTGTGACTGAGTCTGAGTCTGTGTAAGAAGGGCCCCCAAGCAGGTGCCTATGGCTTTCTCTCTTGCCAAGTTCTGTGTGTGACAGAGTCTGAACATCTGTGTGTGACTGAGTTTGACTCTGCGTATGAAGGGCTCCTGATGCAGCACCTATGGCTTTTTCTCATGCCAAGTTCTGTTGCATTTTATCAGCGACTTTGTGCAGTTAGAGTCACAGTCCAGCATCTGTAGCACACCGTGAATGGCTTTTTGCTGTATCTGCAATACAAGTAAGACACAACATTTAAAGAAAAATCTGTCCTGGTGTCAGCCTGGCACATATACCGCAGTTTCCTTCTGGCATAAATCTGGCATATATGCTTTGTTCTACAATCTGAGCAATTTGTGGCTGCATTTTGTCCCTACATTTTGGAACAAAATGCATCCATCTCCTTTTCATCCCCTGTATTGTTATGGTTACACCAGATAGCACGTTTTCAAACATTTCTTTGGCTATATAAAAGTAGGTCTACAAGTATTTTGCCATCACAATGTCTGACTGATTTGTATCCTCTAATATTTTTGAATTAGCAGTACTAATATAATCAGTGTATCTACTTTTAGATTTAGTATAAAACATACTAGTATTACTCTTTATTATATAGCAGCAACATTGAAAGCAACACTTTACTAAGAATGTCATAATAGTACATCCTTTGTTCTGTTTGGCAATGCAGGTCTCCCATTCTTTTGTCTGACCTTCCCTGCTGATATAATTGCATTTCTGTATTGTGCACACAGTCCTAAATATTTTCACTGTTGTGTACACTGTGTACACTGACTGTAGGGCCAGGATCTATTCTGTATTGCCTGTAGAATTGAATTCTTAGGTATCCAATGATGGTGATTTGAAATGTAGCAAGCAAATGTTACTTATACCGTCTGCAACATGGAACGCAGGATTTCTGGGCAACAAGAGTTCCATCGCAGCAGCAGTCATGAACACAATCGTTAGACTATGGGAAATACCCATATGTAACTTGCCTTGTCCACAGACAGCATGCACAACTTGCCTTGTCCACAGACAGCATGCACAGACAGCATGCACATTTAACCATAGAACATGAGAATGACAAGGCCAGGAGATGCAGAGATAGTTGTGCTTGTTATTGAACTGGAAACAAAATGTTATATTACAGGAGCCATTTAAATTGCAAAAACAAAGACTGCTTCAGTAGGGCTCTTGTGCATGATTAAAAAATAGAGAGCAAATCATTTCTTCTAGTTTTACCCTGCCTTGGGCCACATATATGACAGTACATAAAAATATATTATGGGTGAAATATGTGGGTATGTCATACTTTATATATATTATCATTAATAATAATAATAATAATAATAATAATACAGAATTGTCAATAATCAACCTGTACTTGAATAACAGTGCTTAAAATATAACTTTCAATTAGACAGGTGGTAAATGATATTTGAAAATCAGACTGCGATATCGAGGTATCCAATTACCCACAGTCAACTAAACGCTCCCTATTTTCCTGAATGCTGGCTGCCCCTGCCCCTCCCTTTAAGTGCCTCTGCCTTTCAAACAGGAGAGGTGTAAGCGTACCTGCGGCGTGATTGAAAGACCCGTTCTATATATGCGCAGAGTGGGCCCTCACCATTGGGGAAATGCAGTGAGGATCGCATTAGTGATCCTTACTGAATCAGCCCCTTTGTCAGAGTTTTAAAGGCTTTCTGTCCTGTGTTAGTGGTGGCTATAAACCCTTTAACTCAGTCAATAGAGGGCTTTATTACATACAGGCTTTGCAGCAGAATAGTGTATAAACCTGTCACAATGTGCAGGCTCAGTCAAAAGTTATTAGCCTACTGACTACTGCTGGTAAAGACAGAGGTAACTCTTGGCCAACTGTTACTATCTTGTCCCTGATGTGTGAGAGGTACTGCAAGATCATAAAGACCTCTCCTTTATGCAGTGCTGCTTATCTCCATTAAGCTGCTCTCAGAGCCGTAACTAGACATTTTGGCGCCCTGTGCCATAAAGAGAATTGGTGCCACCACCCTATATTTAAAATAGGGACATGTGCGCACCGAAGACGTGCGTGAAAAATATAGGGGAGTAGCTTAATGCGGAAGGGGCATGGCCACAGAACAGTACCAATTCACTTTACACCGCACAGTAGTGTCCGTTATTCACATTATGCCACACAGTAGAGCCCCTTATACACGTTATGTCACACAGTAACATAGAAACATAGAATTTGACGGCAGATAAGAACTACTTGGGATCCGGACTGAAAGTCGACGGTAACTATGTCGACAATGCCTAGGTCGACAGTAACTAGGTCGACAGGGTGTCTAGGTCGACAGGGTCTTTAGGTCGACATGTTCTAGGTCGACAGGTCAAAAGGTCAACATGAGTTTTTCACAAATTTTTTCTTTTTTTGAACCTTTTCATACTTAACGATCCACGTGGACTACGATTGGAACGGTAATCTGTGCTGAGCGAAGCGAAGGCACCATGCCCGAAGCATGGCGAGCGAACGCGGTGCACTAATTGGGGTTCCCGGTCACTCTGTGAAGAAAACGACACCAAAATAACATTAAAAACTCATGTCGACCTAAAGACCCTGTCGACCTAGACACCCTGTCGACCTAGTTACTGTCGACCGATAGTGGTCGACCTAGACATTGTCGACCTAGTTACTGTCGACTTTCAATACCACACTATTACTACGATTGGAACGGTAATCTGTGCCGAGCGAAGCGAAGGCACCATGCCCGAAGCATGGCGAGCGAACGCGGTGCACTAATTGGGGTTCCCGGTCACTCTGTGAAGAAAACGACACCAAAATAACATTAAAAACTCATGTCGACCTAAAGACCCTGTCGACCTAGACACCCTGTCGACCTAGTTACTGTCGACCGATAGTGGTCGACCTAGACATTGTCGACCTAGTTACTGTCGACTTTCAATACCACACCCGAACTACTTGGCCCATCTAGTATTCCCCTTTTTTTTAGTTCTTTAGGCAGTCTCAAACCCTTTTGAACCTTAGTTCTTTTGCAAGGAAATTCATATGCCTATCCCATGCATGTTTAAATTGCTCTACTGACTTAGCATCTACCACCTCTGATGGGAGGCTATTCCACTACCCTTTCTGTGAAGTAATTTTTTCTTACATTTCCCCTGAACCTGACTCCCTCCATTTTTAGTGTATGTCCTCAAGTTCCAATACTTCTCTTCCTTTGAAGAATGTCTCCCTGCTGTACTTTGTTAAAACCCTTGGTTTATTTGAAAGTTTATATTATGACCACCTTTCCCTTCTCTGCTCCAAACTAAACATGTTAAAATCATTTAGTCTTTCCGGGTAAGTTTTGTGATGTAGGCCATGTACCATTTTAGTTGCCCTTATTTTTATGCTCTCTAATGTATTTATATCCTTCCGGAGATATGGCCTCCAGAACTGGACACAGTATTCCAGATAAGGCCGTACCAATGACCTATACAGTGGCATTATTCTTTTTTTCTGCTGCTGATTCCTCTCCCTATGCAACCAATCATCCGACTTGCCTTTCTCATTGCTTTGTTGCATTGCTTTTCTACCTTTAAGTCATTTTAAATAATGACTCCTAAATACCTTTCCTCCTTAATAGTTTGCATTATAGTAACCTTGATACTATATTTAGCCTTTGGGTTTTTGAGACCCAAGTGCATGATTTTGAATTTTTTAACATTAAACTGTAGTCGCCATGTTCTTGACCATTTCTCAAGTCTACCTAGATCATCAATCATTTGTTTTACCCCTCCTGGTGTGTCTACCCTATTGCATATCTTTTCTGTCATTTGCAAAAAGGCATACTTTCCCTTCAATACTATTTGAAATGTCGCCAACAAAGATATTAAAGAGTACTGGTCCAAGTACAGATCCCTGGGGTACTCCACTGGTAAAATTTCCCTCCATAGAATGCACTCCATTTACTACAACTGTCTGTTTCCTATCCTGCAACCAGGTTCTTATCCATTTAACTGTTTTATAAACCAATCCCACACTTTTTGAGATTATTTAGCAGTCTGTGATGTCGGACAGTATCAAATGCCTTATTAAAGTCTAGATATGCTACATCTACACATCTACAGCCCCCCATGATCTATTATTTTAGTCACGAAGTCAAAAAAAGGCAATAAGATTTGTTTGGCATGATATCGCACCAGTAAATCCATGATGTTTTGGATCCTGTAAGTTGTTTAATTTAAGATATTCAAGTACTCTTTCTTTTAATAGTGTTTCCATTACTTTCCCTATGACTGATGTAAGGCTTACTGGTCTGTAGTTACTTGCTAATTCCTTGCTTCCACTTTTGTGCAATGAAACTATATTCACTCTTTTCCAGTCCTCTGGAATTGTACCTGTATCTAGTGACTGGTTGACTAATTCTGTTAATGGTACTACTAGCACATCTTTTAGCTCTTTTAGTATCCTTGGATGTATCCCATCTGGTCCCATTGATTTATCCACTTTCAGTTTTAAGAGTTCTGTTAGGACCTTCTCCTCTGTAAATGTACATTAATTTACCTTATTATTATGCAGGTCCTTGCAACTTCACTGATGCCCCTTCCCTGCTTCTGTAGTGAATACTGAGCAAAAAAGGTATTTAGACGATCTGCTATTGCCTTGTCTCCCTCCACCAAGTTCTCACTCACTTTCTTAAGTTTTATTATTCCTCCATTTGATTTTCTCCTTTTACATATATACTTAAAAAAAAGTTTTGACCCCTTTATCTACTGACTGGGCCATTTTCTCCTCAGCTTGTGCCTTTGCACGTCTGATCACTTTCTTAGACTCCTTCCATCTGGCAAGATAAATCTGCTAGTATTTCCTAAAGCCATCTTTTTTTGCTTTCACACTAGTTGATTTTTCTTTTGTGAAGCACACTGGCTTCCTTTTCCTGGTGCTTTGTCTAAACCATTTGATACAAAGATCTGTAGCCTTTAGTATTGCACTTTTTAGTTTTCCCCACCTCTCTTGCACTCCTTTCAAGTTACTCCATTCTGCCAACGAATCACTTAAATATCTCCCCATTTTTGCAAAGTCAGTCTCCCTAAAATCCAACACTTTTGTTTTTGTGTGACAGGAGTTGGGCGCTGTCTTTATACTAAACCATACTGCTTGATGATCACTGGATCCCAGGTGCTCACCCACATATATATCTGATATCCTGTCACCATTTGTGTCCTGGTGGTCAATAAATCACCCCAGTGTGAATAATGCCCTTCTCCCCGTTTTCTAGGGTGAACCAAAGGGCCTCACGTTTTTTCTTCAATATTTTGTATTAAAGTAGAATTTATGCTTTTTTTCACATACAATGCTACCCCTTTTCTGATTCCTCCCATTCTATCCTTCCTAAATAAATTGTATCCAGGTATAGCTATGTCGCAGTCATGATTCTCATTGCACCATGACTCTGTAATTGCCACAATATCCAGGTCATCCCGGTAGTACCCCTTATATGCATTATGCCATGGTAGAACTCCTTACACACATTACACCACAGTAGAGCCCCTTATACACATTATGTGAGGTAAAGTGAAGTGTAGGGGGGGGTGTTCCATGTGTGTGTGTGTGTGTGTGTGTTTGTATGTGCATATGTATAGAGTAAATATACATATAAATATACTTGTACATGTGTGTACTTGTGTGTATATAGATATATACATATATATATATTATATATATATATACATACATACAGTATATATAGCACAATTGTATATGCGGGGCCCTCCTTCCCACACACACACACACATATGCACAAGACAAATTATGGTCTGCTGAAGTCATTTAATATAGCCTCCCCTATACACACATCCCAGCGTCTCTTCTACTGAGATGTCTCTTGTATGTTTCTCTTTAAAACTGGATGGAAATTCTAAATTCACAATCTGCTTTGAATTTCCTTCCATCTCTGAATCAAGACCTTAGTTGCTTACTTAAAATTTTACTTTTTTAAAGTCACATTTTAGTCTCTTTTTTTTTTTTGCTTTGTTTTAGTCAAGAGTTAGTCAGTGGATCTCAGTTTTCATTGTAGTCTCATTTTAGTCAATGTTTTAGTCATAACTTTTGCAAATAGTTTAATGATACAGTAATAGATTTTCCTGAAGAACAAATTTCTACAATTCCCTTGAGAAGTTAGCATACTATGCAAACTATATGTTTAATAATCTAGACTCAATATGTTGAGACTGTGTCACATACTGTGCGTGACTTACCATAGTACTCCCATATATCATAAACAAATCAATGCCTTAAGGGGTCTATTTACTAAGCCTTGGTTGGAGATAAAGTCGCTGGAGATAAAGTACCAGCCAATCGGCACCTGTCATTTGTCAAACCCAGCCCGTGGCATAGCAGTTAGGAGTCGATTGGCTGGTACTTTATCTCCAGTGACTTTATCTCCTTCCAAGGCTTAGTATATAGACCCCTAAATTTGTTAGAACAAACAAGTGTAATAAACAATCCTATTTCCTTCACTTCAACAAAGAATCCACACTCGGCATATGATATATAATAGTCCCACAGTACTAGTGCACTAGTAAATGATGCAATATTCGGTATACGTTCTTTGTTAGAACCAATGATCCATCAGTCTGGTGTGATTAATGGTGGCTGATAATTTGATATGCAAATTTTTAAAAAAATATATAGCACTTTAGAAACAGTTCCAAAATGAATGTTTTCCTTTATTCTATATAGTAGTGATATTCTTGCTATTGGATAAACCGGTTTGGTAAAGATATCATACTGGAATTAGGTGAAGTAAAGTGCATGAGCTCCGTCTGTCACTCTCTCACTGTGACTAGTATCCGGAGCTGAATTGCTTACCGCTTCCACAGATGTCCCAGCGGTACTGACCATGAACCGGGCGCCGCTCTTTCTAGCGGCTCGACCTCCCGTTCTCCTGCCGGACCAGTATGGCAGGATATCTCTTTCACTGCCGCCTCCAAAACGGATCGCTGGTGCTCCAGATGATTTGAGCACTGTAGAATGAATCAAATGAAAGCCACGGTCCCCGTATAGCAAGCGGGACCAATGCAGGTGGCTACGGAGCTTGTCAATCAATTCTGGCAGAGATTGAGGGTATAGAATAAATAAACTCGTAGGACTGACGAGTGCCTGGATCCTTTGAGCCCTAGGGCTCAAAGGATCCAGGCACTCGTCAGTCCTACGAGTTTATTTATTCTATACCCTCAATCTCTGCCAGAATTGATTGACCAGCTCCGTAGCCACCTGCATTGGTCCCGCTTGCTATACGGGGACCGTGGCTTTCATTTGATTCATTCTACAGTGCTCAAATCATCTGGAGCACCAGCGATCCGTTTTGGAGGCGGCAGTGAAAGAGATATCCTGCCATACTGGTCCGGCAGGAGAACGGGAGGTCGAGCCGCTAGAAAGAGCGGCGCCCGGTTCATGGTCAGTACCGCTGGGACATCTGTGGAAGTGGTAAGCAATTCAGCTCCGGATACTAGTCACAGTGAGAGAGTGACAGACGGAGCTCATGCACTTTACTTCACCTAATTCCAGTATGATATCTTTACCAAACCGGTTTATCCAATAGCAAGAATATCACTACTATATAGAATAAAGGAAAACATTCATTTTGGAACTGTTTCTAAAGTGCTATATATTTTTTTAAAAATTTGCATATCAAATTATCAGCCACCATTAATCACACCAGACTGATGGATCATTGGTTCTAACAAAGAACGTATACCGAATATTGCATCATTTACTAGTGCACTAGTACTGTGGGACTATTATATATCATATGCCGAGTGTGGATTCTTTGTTGAATTGAATATATTATTAGTTCTAACTAATGTCACTTTTTAACTGATTGTGATTTAACTTATTTTATGAATAAATTTGTTCAAATGTACATGTAGTCTGCTTGCGCTCTCTCTTCTTCTTTTTTTCTTCCAATTGTTTAGGGTGTGCTAATACCCTTTTCCCTTGAGAGCAGCAGGCAGCATTTTCAACCTAGGCTCAGTAGGGCGCTTTTTCTTTGTTTTTTCTTCTATTTCCTTCACAGCTGGTCATATTTATTTTATGCAAATATCTAGAACATTTAATTGTTCTTTAAAAATATAAAACCCTACTGTCGGTGTTAATTTTGACAAGGATTTTAAATTTAGTTTTAGTCACGTTTTTGCTTTGTTCAAGATTTAGTCAGTGGATCTCAGTTTTTATTTTAGTCTAATTTAGTCTAATTTTAGTCATGAAATAAACTGTAGTCAACAATTACTTTTAGTTATAATTTTCGTCAAACAAAATTAACACTGCGGCCATAATATCTTATATGTCTTCTTTACTACTGGAAACAACAATAGTATAAGCACTGGGTTTAAGCCAAATATAGGGGCAAATGCTACTATATGACTAGACTAAGAAATTAACATTTTCCATTTAAAGGAAATTAGAACGATACACAAAGACAAAATGATAGGATAAGGATATAAATCTGACACTTCTTTCACTAAGTAGCAGTCTCAGGGTACTTAGTGCTGTTCAGCTAGTGCTACCTGGCATTCTACCAGGCCAGATGCAAACGACTCAAGGAACATCTCAATAATCAGACCCAGAACTTTCTCTAAACTTATAAATTGGGTAATAGATTTTGGAAAAGTGTGTAATTACTAGAGATGGTCAAAATTTGTATTACATTTTACCAGTTATAACTTTTGGTAAGATTTATCAAAGCATGGAGGGAGATAAAGTGGAAAGAGATAAAGTACTAAGCAATTAGTTCAGTGTTTGAAAAATGACAGAAGCTGGTTGGTCTGTACTTTATCTCTCTCCACTAAATCTCCAAGCTTTCATAAATCTCCCCCATAATCTTTAGATGTTTACAACTATAGAACACCAAAATGTTTGCAGTTCGACTGCGTGCAAACCTGCAGTAACCTTGTCGAACAAGGTTGAACCAATTCAAACCTGTTCAACTTCATCGAATTAAACATTTTTTTTTATCACTCTAAAGTTTCTTACACTAGTTTAAGAATCAATATGTGGCTGCTTTGAGCAATTCTCGTAATCACTTAAAAGATCAGTAAGGGCGTCACAACGCAACGCAATTTGGGGCTATGCAGAATTGGATGGAAGCGTAAACATGCCTTTCTTCAGATGCATTAACTGGTGCCAATGCACATGATGATACTAGGCAGTTGCATTGCAAGATGTGTACAACTTTGCGCCTAGATGAATATACTGTACACATTTATTTCCCATACACACACCATGGTAGTATCTGTGGCCGAGTTGCATTCAACACTACATCCGGCCTTACATGTGTATAGTGGGGATTTATCAATTATTGGAGAGAGAGAAAGTAGAGAAAGATAAATACCAACCAATCACTTTTTGTCCTTTTTCAAGTATAGCCTGTAAAATTACAGGTAGCAACTGATTGGTTTGTAATTTATCTTCACTTTCTCGCCCTCCAAGAATTGATAAATCTTCCTCTATGTAAGCAAACACATAAAAAAACATAGATGCTACCCCTTAAGCAAGCAATCTCTGGTGCTTATCACCATAGTAATAGAGAAAAAAAATCAGACTGCACTTCAGGAATATCTACCACACAACAGCAATGTTGCAAGACCTGTTAGACTCTTTATTTATTCCAAGCTGTCAACCCTGAAAAATAGACCTAACAGGTTTAAACAAAAATAAAAAGAGCTGCAGCGCTGCTGTTATGTGGAAGACATTCCCGTTGTAAAGTATATATATATATAATATATATATATTTATATATAAAAACAAATGTAAAACCACAGCACTCGCCACCCCAGAAGCGGGGTGCAACGCCTGCACTCACCACTCATAGGATGAGGTGCATGTAGCCCATGGCCACCTACTTAAATATATACACACAGAAGTTGGGGTACCTTGGCGTGCGGTTTGCAGGCTTCCATGCATTGGCCAATTCACTAACTAAACCCCCATCATTTATTTATTGATGTTGTGAGGATAAGTGAGCTTGCTATGGTGAGTGCTAAATTTTCTGTTTGTATATATTTAGGTAGGTGGCCATGGGCTACATGCACCCCACCCTATGAGTGGTGAGTGCAAACATTGCACCCCGCTTCTGGGGTAGCGAGTGCTGTGGTTTTATATTTGTTTGTATATTGCAGGGTTAATCTTCGGTTAACTATTATTAACTGTGGCCACAAACTTTTTCATGCACCCCTATGTAAACTCAATTGTTCTAAACCTGTGTCAGCTGTTCCTTAGTAATTTATCAGCCAGTGTCAGGTGACTAGTGTACCTTTAAAAGCCATAAAGTGTGTGGCAGGTACACATTAAACCTAGTGGGCTTATTTATAGTTTATATTATGTGTGATACAGTTGCCAGGTTTTAATTTTTAAGGGTCTGTGATAGTGTAGGACCTGCAAGAAGGTGAGGTACCTTGGCGAGCGGTTTGCAGGCTTCCGTGCATTGGCCAATTCACTAACTAAATCCCCATCATTTATTTATTGATGTTGTGAGGATAAGTGAGCTTGCTATGGTGAGTGCTGAATTTTCTGTTTGTATATATATATATATGATATACACACACACACACACACACACATACACACACACACACACACACACACACACACACACACACTCTATATATGTATATATGTGTGTGTGTGTGTGTGCGTGTGTGTGTGAAAACTATGTCTCTAAATTGAGCATCAATAGTGTTAAAAAATTTCATAAAAGTCCAGGTATAAGCTGGTTTTGCTTGTGGTGCCGCTGTCCAGGGTCAAATATCCATGCACATAATCTGAAAGTTAGGAGGTGCACAACAGTGTAGCATTTTAAGTCAAAACTTTGCTTAGAAATGTAAAACACAGTCACATAAAACGTGGTGACATATATGGAGATATATCACAATAGCACATGATGCTGTATTAAAAACCGGACTTGGCATCTGCAGCCACCGGCAACTCTAGCGGTCATCCATGTTAAACACGCATGTAGCTCTCCGGCTCTGTAATGTCATGCTTGTGTTGGTACTGTCAGCCCGAAACATACCAGTAACTGTAAAATATTTTCACTGTACTGTACCATATGCCATCTTGAATGGAGTGTAAATTGGTAGGACATGCACATACTGCCCTCTAAGCTGTTCTAATTAGTAAACATGTATATACAGTATACATATGTATATAATATATATATATATATATATATATATATATACATAATATAATATTTATATATACAGTAAAAATTTAAAAAATCATACTGGCTTTTTTATTATTCTATTAAATTGGCTATCATCAAATGAGAGCTTATAACCAATCAATGAAAATAATAAAATTAAGCATGAATGGGGCAGGGGGCATCCGTTACTGTTGTGCCTAGGGGCGCCCTCACCCCTGAATCCGCCCCTGTTTCTAAGCAGTGACATACATCTAGGGAGGGAGGGGAGATACAACAAAGGTCTGATCACAAATTCCATTTTTAACAAAATAAATAAAGATGACACATACAGTTTTTGTGTATAAAAACTAGTGAGGTGCACCGGAAATTTTTCGTTTTTTGTGTTTTGGCTTTGGATTCAGTTCCGCGGCCGTGTTTTGGATTTGGACGCGTTTTGGCAAAACCTCCCTGAATTTTTTGTCGGATTCGGGTGTGTTTTGGATTCGGGTGTTTTTTTTTTACAAAAAACCCTCAAAAACAGCTTAAATCATAGAATTTGGGGGTCATTTTGATCCCATAGTATTATTAACCTCAATAACCATAATTTCCACTCATTTCCAGTTTATTCTGAACACCTCACACCTCACAGTATTATTTTTAGTCCTAAAATTTGCACCAAAGTCGCTGGATGGCTAAGCTAAGCGACCCAAGTGGCCGACACAAACACCTGGCCCATCTAGGAGTGGCACTGCAGTGTCAGACAGGATGGCAGATTTGAAATTTTATGGAAAGTATACTTGATGACACAGAGGTAGAGCAATGGACTACTGTACCGTACTGCTATATATATACTGGTGGTCAGCAAAATTCTGCACTGTCCTCCTATTATATACTGCGCACAACTACAATTCAGCACAGGTATGGATGGATAGTATACTTGACGACACAGAGGTAGAGCAGTGGACTACTGTACTGTACTGCTATATATATACTGGTGGTCAGCAAAATTCTGCACTGTCCTCCTACTATATACAGCGCACAACTAAAATGCAGCACAGGTATGGATGCATAGTATACTTGACGACACAGAGGTAGAGCAGTGGACTACTGTACCGTACTGCTATATATATACTGGTGGTCAGCAAAATTCTGCACTGTCCTCCTACTATATACTGCGCACAACTAAAATGCAGCACAGGTATGGATGCATAGTATACTTGACGACACAGAGTTAGAGCAGAGGACTACTGTACCGTACTGCTATATATATATACTGGTGGTCAGCAAAATTCTGCACTGTCCTCCTACTATATACTGCACACAACTAAAATGCAGCACAGGTATGGATGCATAGTATACTTGACGACACAGAGGCAGAGCAGTGGACTACTGTACAGTACTGCTATATATATACTGGTGGTCAGCAAAATTCTGCACTGTCCTCCTACTATATACTGCGCACAACTAAAATGCAGCACAGGTATGGATGCATAGTATACTTGACGACACAGAGGTAGAGCAGTGGACTACTGTACCGTACTGCTATATATATACTGGTGGTCAGCAAAATTCTGCACTGTCCTCCTACTATATACTGCGCACAACTAAAATGCAGCACAGGTATGGATGCATAGTATACTTGACGACACAGAGGTAGAGCAGTGGACTACTGTACCGTACTGCTATATATATACTGGTGGTCAGCAAAATTCTGAACTGTCCTCCTACTATATACTGAGCACAACTAAGATGCAGCACAGGTATGGATGCATAGTATACTTGACGTCACAGAGGTAGAGCAGTGGACTACTGTACCGTACTGCTATATATATACACTGGTGGTCACAACAAAATTCTGCACTGTCCTCCTACTATATACTACAATGCAGCACAGATATGGAGCGTTTTTCAGGCAGAGAATGTAGATATTTGCAGCACACTGAGCACAGATATTTGCAGCACACTGAGCACAGATATTTGCAGCACACTGAGCACAGATATTTGCAGCACACTGAACACAGAAACTGAGAGAACACAGCCACGTCCTCTCGCTATCATCTCCAAAGCACGAGTGAAAATGGTGGTGACGCGCGGCTCCTTATATAGAATACGAATCTCGCGAGAATCCGACAGCGGGATGATGACGTTCAGGTGCGATCAGGTTAACCGAGCAAGGCAGGAAGATCCAAGGCTGCTTCGGAACCGTGTAAAATGGGTGAAGTTCGGGGGGTTCGGATCCCGAGGAACCGAACCCGCTCATCCCTAATAAAAACTGTTAGGAAGTGAAATGAAAGCTGGGTTCCAAAAGAGGTGTGACCATATTTATCCTCTGCATGTACCAACCCATTCTTAATACTACAATGCTACTTCTAGCTGAGGTACATGTACTCTGTAATAAAAGCAGGGAAGGTTAGTTATACATATGTAAATATATTGTAAGCTAACAACTCAATCCATAATCCTCCTCTCCTGGCCAGTCATAAAATGATGCAATCTAATTATTAACATGAGTGTTATGCTTTGTAACTGGATTGAGTATTATGTACACATTGCTTTAATGGTAAGTACTCACCAAGCATAATTCTGTGTGATTCACTTATATTCTTAAATATATATGTCTGTCTATCAATCTTTCTATCTGTTTTATCTATCTATCTATCTATCTATCTATCTATCTATCTATCTATCTATCTATCTATCCAAACAGGCCCCTAAAATATACTGTACAAATAAAAAATATACTGTATAAAGACAGACTGGTTGTTGATTTAAACAGTGGCATTTGTAAAGATGAAGAGAAGATTCTCTTTTTTGGATAGCTACCAAAAATCTGTTGCTAAATGAAGGAAGGAGCCATCTGTTGTAGAACTACAGAGAAACAGTGTTAGTTTTGATTTTAAAGCAACATTAAATGCCAAATTGGTAACCTTGTTTTATGTGCCAAATCTAATTTATTTTAAGTTGTGACTGCTTAGGGTGCATTTACATATATCGCATTGCACAAATGTCATTTACACAAATACAGTCAAAATAACACTGAAAAATGTAATGTTGTTATATTTTCATGCATCCTATTAAATACCCTGTTTGGAATATGAAATGTAAGGCTCTATGGTAGAAAAAAATGATTTAAGTAGTTAAAAGAAAAGTAAGATGGAAACTCTTTACAAGGTGCTTATATTAAAAGTCCTTCACCCTGTGTTGTATAAAGCTGACAACACTGAAGCTTTCAGGCATACTTGTCATCTCTGGAGTCAATAATATTCCTGTATTTAATTTTTTACTGAGACCCATTAAAACATATGGAGCTGACGTATGTTGCGATTCCCCTCTAAATCCAAAATCAATGAAAACACCCTTTAAGATCATATAAATATAAGGTCTACTGGTTAAAATACAAGCAACCATATACGTTTTCAATAAAATTTGTACAAATGCAATTAGAAATGCAATAAAACTGCAGTTAATTGATCAGACTTTCTGGGACCACAATGGGTACCCAAATTAACCTTCAAATGGAAGATGTTAAAGTTAGCCCATTGAAACATTGGTGATGGAGCTGAAGGCAAATAGTAAGTTGGTGAGATCTGTTCAAAGTTGAGAACTGCAGGACTCTAAATCTAAATGTAGCCAACCACGCTTCACGTATAACAGAAAGACATGAATTATAGGTATGAAAAGTGAAGCACTGTGGCTCAAGCCATAGGAGACTACTCAATATTTGTGCTGCTCTAGCCACTGACAGTTTGTAGACATCATATTTTTAGTCAAAGGGTAACATGACAATTATCAATCATGTTAAAATGATGGCTTCAGTGACAGAGAATCAAAAGTCTAAATACATGTGTCAAATATATAACTTTACTTTAAATTTTGGAAACACCTCAAAATGCTTATTGTAAGTAGACTATGCAAACAAAATATGGATTATCATAAAAAAGCAGTAAAATTACTGTTTAAAATTTTTTTTTTATATGGTGCCACAAGGGTTCCATAGTGCTATTCAAAGAGGAAGGAACACACAGCAACATTACAAAGACATGTTGACAAAATCCACATATACTGTATGCAATGCAAAATTAAAATGTAATATTAACCAACATATGACATCTTTACATCTTCATCAAATTATAATTTAGAAAGGACAATGTTAATAACTCTGAGCTATCTGAAATGGTATTTAATCAAGGTGCTCTGTGCGAGGACAAATGTTATTATACCCACAGTTGATCAAAACCTGAGAATGTATAACCATCCTAATTCAGCCTTACTTTATTGCTGTAAGTGACAACCATTCACATGTAATTTGTTCCATACTTTGGGGTCTATTTACTAAGCTTTGGAGAGAGATAAAGTACCAGCCAATCAGCTCCTTTCATTTCACAGGCTGTGTTTGAAAAATTACAGGTAGGAACTAGTTGGGTGATACTTAGTGGTCTATGTACTTAGCCTTGGAGAGAGATAAAGTGGACAGAGATAAAGTACCAGCCAATCAGCTCCTAACTGCCACGTTACAGGCTGTATTTGAAAAAATGACAGGAGGTGGTTGGTTGGTACTTATCTCGTCCACTTATCTCTCTCCAAGGCTTAGTACATAGGCCCCTAAATCTATCTCCAAGGCTTAGTAAATAGACCCCTATATACCTTAAAATGTATATGCTAAATGACATCCATAAAGCTCACAGAGATGATCCTGAGCAGCGGGAATATTGGCATTGAGTTATGAAAATGAATTTGGTATAAAGTGTTTTTGAAACAGCCCCGATTTCCATTACATGAAATACAGCCTAATGATCTTTTGAATATTTTGGCTGAAACATGTTTGTTACTGGACTATGGGCCTAATTCAAGGTTGATTGCAAAATTTTCCTCTAGTGGGCAAAACCATGTGCACTGCAGGGGGGGCAGATATAACATGTGCAGAGAGAGTTAGATATGGGTGGGGTGTGTTCAAACTGAAATCTAAATTGCAGTGTAAAAATAAAGCAGCCAGGATTTACCCTGCACAGAAACAATATAACCCACCCAAATCTAACTCTCTCTGCACATGTTATATCTGCCCCCTTCTCCCTGCAGTGCACATGGTTTTGCCCATTAGAGGATGATTTTGCCTTTGCAATCAACCTTGAATTAGGCCCAATGTTGCCTACACACGGGCCCCCACGGGCATTAATATGCCCATGATACTAGCTAATTTTGTGTGTGCAGGAATAATACTAGCCTATAACCACATCACTATTTTGTTTGTTTTTTAAATATAAAATTATTCATTGTCAACGATGATACCAAGAGTCAAACGTAACATTCCAGTGAGTTACTGTACATGATAGGTTTAATCAATTAGTATGAATCAAAACCAAGATGGTTTTGCCCCAAATGTTTGCAATGTTCACATTTTTAGATTGAAATTATTTCATAAAAAAAAATAGTTCTCCACAGCATGCATCTGATACCAGTGCAGGCTGTATGCTTTGGCACTCTGGGCAGCTGCCAAGGGCACTGCGATTCTAGGGACCTTCAAGGTGTGGGCTGGGCCAGAGTGGCATCTATAGACCGTCCAAATGCCGTTTTGGCCAGGACTGTACCCTATTAATAATGGTCTGTGCCGGCAAATGGGGCTGCACCAACTCCTATTGGCTACTGGTTTGGCAACGCCCTCCACAGTGCTGCTTAAGTAGCAGACTGACAGGTAGCTCCTCTGTGGTTCTCTGCACTGACGCTGATGTGATGACAGCAGTGCCAGTGTAGAGAAGGATGCAGTCCACACATGCCGGCAGCACTGCAGGTAAGAGAAGAAGGGCAGCAGGCGCTGGGGCCTGCACCAGTTTTATTAAGATGAAATACTACAGTATATACAGCATACTTAGTATCATTGCATGATACTCCTAAATAGTACACAAACTGGTGGGGAAAGTTGGCATAATTTAAGATTGTATAATGTGTTCCTCTCTATGTACTGTATCTAAAAAGCATGTTGTTTAAATATAGAGCTTATTAAATGTGGAATTTCAATAACAAGTTGTCCACAAGTAAAGTACAAGATAATAACCCTGAAATCAAGGATGATTTTGCCTTTGCAATCAACCTTGAATTAGGCCCAATGTTGCCTACACACGGGCCCCCACGGGCATTAATATGCCCATGATACTAGCTAATTTTGTGTGTGCAGGAATAATACTAGCCTATAACCACATCACTATTTTGTTTGTTTTTTAAATATAAAATTATTCATTGTCAACGATGATACCAAGAGTCAAACGTAACATTACAGTGAGTTACTGTACATGATAGGTTTAATCAATTAGTATGAATCAAAACCAAGATGGTTTTGCCCCAAATGTTTGCAATGTTCACATTTTTAGATTGAAATTATTTCATAAAAAAAAATAGTTCTCCACAGCATGCATCTGATACCAGTGCAGGCTGTATGCTTTGGCACTCTGGGCAGCTGCCAAGGGCACTGCGATTCTAGGGACCTTCAAGGTGTGGGCTGGGCCAGAGTGGCATCTATAGACCGTCCAAATGCCGTTTTGGCCAGGACTGTACCCTATTAATAATGGTCTGTGCCGGCAAATGGGGCTGCACCAACTCCTATTGGCTACTGGTTTGGCAACGCCCTCCACAGTGCTGCTTAAGTAGCAGACTGACAGGGAGCTCCTCTGTGGTTCTCTGCACTGACGCTGATGTGATGACAGCAGTGCCAGTGTAGAGAAGGATGCAGTCCACACATGCCGGCAGCACTGCAGGTAAGAGAAGAAGGGCAGCAGGCGCTGGGGCCTGCACCAGTTTTATTAAGATTAAATACTACAGTATATACATACAGCATACTGTACTTAGTATCATTGCATGATACTCCTAAATAGTACACAAACTGGTGGGGAAAGTTGGCATAATTTAAGATTGTATAATGTGTTCCTCTCTATGTACTGTATCTAAAAAGCATGTTGTTTAAATATAGAGCTTATTAAATGTGGAATTTCAATAACAAGTTGTCCACAAGTAAAGTACAAGATAATAACCCTGAAATCAACTGGTACATATGGGCAGATTCAGTTTGCTGCACACGAGGCCATTCTACAGTACACGTACCTTATCCTGGGACAAAACCTTATATCTGCAACTTTTTGTATTCAGTTAGAAAGTCACGTTAAGGAGTCAGTGATAACTTTTAAAAAGTACTTACTTTAATATAAAAATGTCAGGATTAAGGGTCTAATTCAGGATGGATCGCAGTGTGAATTTTTGAGAAAAATATGCTCCATTTCCAAGGAGGAGACGTTGCGGGGGCAGTGCGGCGCGATCGGGGCGCAGAGACAGGCAAACAGGGGCATGTCATGGGCGTGATCATGGTGGCTGCGTGACGTCACACGCAGCTGCCGCGATCAGGAAGATGGCGTCGGGTATCCTGAAGCGCCGGCAGGAGGCTTACATAGTTCTGCTAACAAGCAGAAATTGCGATCACATCGCAATTTCTGTTTGTTCAATGGGGGAGGCTCCGGTCAGCACGCTAGGCGGCCTTGCCCAGCGATGGGCGGCACCCAGCATGTGATCCAAAGGATAGCAAATTCTGCTAATTAGCAGAATATATGCTGGTTATATTTTTCATTCACTATTAAAAGTAGTAAAATCTAACCCTGTGACACGGGTAGTATTCATGTGACCGCCGGTCAGCTGACCGACAGTCACATGACCTCCTCCACCAGCCCGACGGGTCACTGTCCCGATGGTCGGCATGCCGACCAACAGGGACTATTTCCACTTGTGGGTGTCCACGACACCCATAGAGTGGGAATAGAACCCGTGGCGACCGTAGGTCGCCACCGAGCCCGCAAGGGGCTTGCTGCACTCGCCCCTCCCCACCGGGATCCCGGCGTCGGTAAGCTGACCGGCGGTCAGCCGTACTACACCCTGTGACACTATGCTATCCTATTGCTCATGAACACTAACAGCCACCTACTGTACGCTGTCTTTATGGCCTCTTGCTACTATGGGGTCTATTTACTAAGCCTTGGAAGAAGATAAAGTCCCTGGAGATAAAGGACCTGCCAATCAGCTCCTAACTGCCATGTCACAGGCTGGGTTTGAAAAATGACAGGAGCCGATTGACTGGTACTTTATCTCCATCAACTTTATCTCCATCCAAGGTTTAGTAAATAGACACCTTAATTTTGTACATTTTTTGTGTTTAGGATGATCTCCCCACTCTTCCAGTCACTTCACATAGATCACATTCTACAGCGTTATCGCGTGAATCCTGTGCGATGTGCAGCAACTTGATGTTTCTAACTGAACTGCGCAATATCAGAGCGCAGATTATCAATGCACAGCTTCACAGTATGGAACACTTGGCTCATTGAAGTTTTATTTAAATTGTGAAGTGAAATTACGGATTACAGGGACTAAACAATAAAATAGATAGGATAACATTTATGTTTAACACAATAATACAATCAAAGGCAGCGCTGAGGATATGGATAAAGTGAAGGAGAGGGTACAGTGATTTACTATGGCTAGTAAAAAGCAAGTAATATTATGTCACATACAGATGTGTACACATACAGCTTCGCTTGAATTGCGCACAATAACCCTATTTGGTGCGCCACAGACTTTGAGATTTAGCAGAGCCAAGTGTCCTGCCAGAAACACTCTCCCAAATTATCATAGGCCCAGAGTTATCAAGCCTTGGAGAGTGATAAATAGCACGGTGATAATGTTCTAGCCAATCATCTCCTAACTGTCATTTTTCAAACACAGCCTGTAACATGACAGTTATGAGCTGATTGGCTGGCACTTTATCGCTGTGCTATTTATCACTCTCCAAGGCTTGATAAATCTGGGCATATGTGTCTTATTCTCATCACTAATGCGGCAAGAGTACAATGCAAGGGTACATTGACTACTAGTGCTGGCATTTCATGTACTTAGGTGTGTGACTCTGTCGCTAATCTGGGTAAAAAAGGAAAAAGGCAAAATCCTAATACAAACAACAGTACCATGCCTTGCTCCACATGTCATTATGTTTAATCTGCTACTAAATACCAATTAAGAGGGGATATGCATTGCAGGATGACAGCTGGCTGGAAGGGCGGCATCCCCACTCCAATGCACCAGCCTTATGTCAGGAGAGCCAGCGTTCAGGCTCTCCCTCCTTGCGCTCCTGGACTGCAGCAGTGGGTCCAAGTCCTCCGCAACCATCCTCGAGAGCAGGCCAGTATTTTCTGCCGATTACTGTATTCTGTGGAGACCGGACGTGCACCTGAGTATCAGGCAGTAACATTCTCTGGTGACCAGAGGTGACAAGTCATGGTACAGGTCAGGAGAGTGAGGGACCAGTCACTGGCTAGGAATAGCAATGGCTGCTGTGGAGATCCATTGTGATGGAGATATAGGTTGGGAATTTGCCTCCTGCAGGTCTGGGGATTTATGGGGCGCTAGTGGCAACTCTCTGACACCATGCACTCTGGGTCTCACAGATGGGCTATGCAGTGATGAGTTACCAGTGACGTGCGGTGAGGTGAGTCAGGTGAGGCAGAGTCTCTCCTGTCATACTAACATATACGCCAGAGTTTTGACTATATAAAATATATGAAAAATACAAAGAATATGTTAGAAAGATCTTCTTTGCATTATTCTAATCAGTTGCATTGTCAAAACTCTGGAGTATATGGCAGGGTGAGACAGTGCCTTCCCTGCCTATCTTCTCCACACTTCTCTGATCAAACTTCACAAAATTTCCAGCAGTATGTACTGTGTAATGTGTATAATGCCCATGTGAAAAACCATGGGCTCATATACAGTATTGTGTGTAACCATTTACCTCACTCCACGTCCCTGTGAGTTATTCAGAGTGTGGTGAGCTGACACTCCCCATTAACTGGTGACAGATGAGGTGAGTGTGACGCTGTTCACTACAGCCCATCACACCTGATCCTTCAGCCTGCCCACAGCACCCCATTCACTGCCCCACTACCATCCATCCCCAGTCCAGTGTAACCCAGTCTACTATGCTCTATCTTAGCTTATTACAACCCTCACTATCTGCCAGGAGCATCCAAACCCTGCCTCTTAGCACATGTACCTGCATCCTATACCCTACTGCACCCCATATGTTGACCTGACAGAGCTGACCAGCCCCTCCATGTGCCCCACCCACATAAGTCATGCCTGCATATTGACACTGCGGCACCTCTATTGTGGGCTGGAGATGGATGGTAGTGGGGCTATGGATGGGAGTTAGTGGGCAGGCTGAGGGATTAGGTGTGCTGGGCTGTAGTAAACTGGTCAGCTGTAGAGTGTTCCTAAAACCTTTGCAGATGCTGAAGGTGGGGTGAGTGGCCACTCCCCCTAACCCAGAACATGCAGCAGTACACCTTGTAGTGAACACTGAGGGGTCTATTCATGAAGCAGTGAAAAGTGTGGAGAAGTGAGCCTGTGAAGTTGCCCATGTCGTCCAATCAGCTGTTCCATACAATTGTATAGTATGTAAATTATAAATGTGACATCAATGCTGATTGGTTGCCATGGGAAACTTCTCCACTGGTTCACTTCTCCACAGTTTTCACTGCTTCATGAATATACCCTTAAATCCCTTACATTTCCCACACCCACTTCAAAATTCCCACTTTAACCACTGCTTTGTACTGTATGTAGCCATGATTCAAATAAGATGCAAAACTTAGGAAACACATGTACTGTAAGTTGCGCCAAGCCTCTTGTGCCATATGGCACAAAAAATGCTAGGTGAAAGAGGACACAGGGTGGAGAGGAAAAGGAAATAAATCACCACTGAGGGAAGTGGATAAACAGACAGAATCAGGGTTACTTGTGGAGCATGGGAGACAGGAGAACAAAGGTGGTAGGGATAGCGCTAGCGGAGAGAACAAAGGAAGAGGACTCTGCCTATTAGAACATATCTAGAAGCATTTGTGCAAAATAACGGTGTTTTGTGATGTGCATCTAGTTAAATTCATAAATGAAGAACACAGTGATACCCTGTAAAATATAGCCTGCATGTCAACTTTCTCAAAAGAAAAATCGTAATCAATGCTGATCGTGCAGTGTACGTTGGAATGAAATTCAGATCTTCAATCAGCAATGCACAGAATACACTAGTATGGATCCCTGACTCTTTGGGGAGGTTCTGCAATCTATCCTTCCTTTCCATTTTCATCCAGGTCTTTAAACTGTCTAGCTCAGTACAGGTGTGAGGAAAACTGGACAGCTAAAACTGTGGCACCATATTAAACTGCATAAGATGTATGAGATTGTATAATACTAAAGCCATGTTTGCACACTCGGGACCTCACTGCACATGCTTTTGCATTATATTACTGAAGATAAAACCAAGCCACAATTTTACTGTTTAGTAAATCTTTACTGCTGTTATTGAGCAAAGTGTAAAAAAACATTGTTCAGGGTTGAACTGAGTAATAGATTCTCAGTGCAATGATTCATGTCGGAATGTATAGTGGGCTAAATTCAGAGATGTATGGGAACCCGATGGTTTATGTACATTTCTGATGTTCGTTGATCTGCGCATTCACATAACTTGTGCTGTCAGTCTGTGATGACTGTTGCAGTGTCCCCTAAGCTGCAGCATGACTGACAACATGCAACCGTTTGGGGACGGGAGGGGTGGTGGCGGTCAGTGCTACAGAAAATGGGGGCATATCTGTGTTCTTTATTGGCCCCAGCAGCATGAATATACCAGTCATCCTGAGTAATCTGGGGGTTACTCAGATGACTGTTGTTCATGCAGATGATCCAATGCTGTAGTGCAGAGGTTCCCAAACTGTGTGCCGTGGCTCCCTGGGGTGCCTCGGGACACTTGCAGGGGTGCCCTGGGTTGGTGGTCCAGGACCAATTCAAATTATTCATGGTCAATATAATAGGCAAAACCAGTGCTGGTGGCTGCCAGTCATAAAATATGTGGCCAAACAGAAGCAAATCTTGTCCCTCACCACAAAACTGACCCTAAGGATGACATATAAACGCGATCTACTTAATGTAATATTTATTTCTAAATAAGAAATTTTTGGTCTAGGGGTGCAGTGAAAAAAATTCTGATATTCTAGGGCGCCGTGATTCAAAAAGTTTGAAACCGCTGCTGTAGTGGATCACAGAACCTGGCAGGAGGCATCTATTTACACAAGATGCCTCCAACGGCATTAGAATATTTTAGCACAGATGCTGCGTCTTCTGCGTCCATCTCCGAGTCAGGCCCAGTTTTCAATTTTAATTCTTTCACCTTCTGATTACTCATTTTCGATAGAACTAGATTGATTTTTAGATAAATGTGCACAAGAAAACCAGGGGTTCAGCTACAAAAAGGGCAAAAGAGTACACGTCCCATATGAGCTTATTTAATAATAGTAAACAAAAAAATGTTCGAGATACCAAGTTCAATTGGTATTCAAAACACCAGTGTGTAACACTCAAAGGTAAGGTAATCACATTAATCACCATAGATTATATAAGATCCTCTGATATCGATTGGAATGAAGCATTGATACACTATTGAAGTCTTTTGTTTGTCAGCCAGAGACTGTTGCTTAGCACCACTAAGTTCCTCTTACTGTTAGCAACCGGCCGCTTCCTCACCTGGAGTCCCGCTGCCACCCGCCAGCTGTAAATTGCGATCGCATTGAACAGAGGTCGACCCCTGCCTACACTGCCTGGCTGCATAGGCAGGGTCTCGTCACCATGTTTCCTCATCATTGGACAGCCCCGAAAACAGCCTTGACATGCGTGTGTTTCCCAAACTCCTCCCCCAATGTCGTGTCGCCACCCCCGGACACCAGTTGCCTGTCAATCATCATGCAATTGAATCCTTGTAATCACATGGTGAAGGGTCGCGCATGCACACTATGGCCGGTGCGCGTGCGCAGACCCCATGGGCACGGCCGTAGCACGTGAACGCAGTGGCTGCATCCATCTCGGATAAAGGCCCACAGTCCACTCAATTCACAGTCCCACAGTCCACTTAATTCTGGGAACATTACATTTCTACAATCTGTTCATACTGTAGCTCTTTCCTGGCGGTCTCTAATGAGCATGTATGGAATAAGGCCAACAGTGCCATGAACTGCAGCATGATTTGCCTCTCAGGTCTATGTATCAGCCAGGATGCTGCTGATCTGACAAAAGTGTTAGTAATCAGGCATCAGCAACGCACCTGAAGGGAAAGTCCCTTTCCTAGTACTCATACAGTACTGCATTGTTCATCCACTCCACCTCCTTCCCTGAGATATAAAACCTTGTTGTGCTATAGCCTTTCCAAGATGGAGAACCCAAGTACAAAATTCTGAAGAATGTTTTTGCCTACAGATTACAAATGATCAACCTGTCCTGAGCAAAACAGTTTCAATTAGGGCCGTGCAGGGAAGCAGAGGCATAAATACAGGGTGGCTAGACTTGAAAATGTCCAGGGGCCCTCAAGTTAAAGGAAGCCCATTGAGCTTTGGCATCCAAGCTCCAGCATCTGGATAAGCACAGAGCCACAGCCTGGATTTCATTGTCTGCCACAGAGGTGTCACTAGTACTGGTGACACCCAATGCAGCACCTTCCATGCTCCAAAGGCGTGCACCCCAAAAGGGGTGTGGCCTATCACAAAGGGGCATGGCCTTGCATGAAATCCCGGGCACACTCAAAGCAGTGGGCATGGCCAAGCTGGAAAGGGGCATGGCTTAGCGGGCAACACCTGATTTTATCACTCTGGGATGCGTGCCCACACTGGCCGGCATCCCCGAAGATGCAGGCTTCCCATGGAGACTCTGCTGTATGTAGTACTGGCTTTTCCTCAGTGACAGAAGCCATGACCATGCCAACGCTGCTGCCTTCTGGGCCTGTCTGACCCCCCATCCCCCGCTGTCTGTTGCTTACCTGAGGAGGCTCCTCTGTCATTGGAGTCCACCTTTGGAGGATTGTATCCCCATGGGAACCCCTGTGGGCGCCGGGTGTGTTTGTCCCCTGGGAGTGCCTATGACCAGTATTCTGAACAGCACCCTCCTCATCTGCTAGTTCCCTGTTTGGCTCCATTGGTATCTAAACAGCTGCAGCTGCACATGTAGACCTAAAGGTTTTTACAGATCAATAGGAGGTCCACCTTGATAGTTTGGCAGAGGCCTCCAAGTCTCTATTTACACCAGTGCAAAGAAGTTACTAACATTTAACAACCATCTATTACTTTTGTGTTTTAATATATTATAATGGTGGAGGTACCCTCGAAATGCTTGTGGCTTAATGTTGAATGTCTGGCACCCAAAGAGAAATATATTGCCTACCCCTGGTTTACAGTCCAGGTCTGACTTTGATTTTCCACAAATTCCCTGCTGTAGTTTCTCAAGAACTGTATTTCAAAGAATAACCAGGGGCATATCAGAAAGGCATAAGTATAAGTAGGAAGGCTCAAGCATATTATTTCCACTTCTGAAGGATATCATTTGACAAATCTTGATAAAATTGATGGAACTCTGAAACCAATTTTAAAGCATGTACAATCTTCATATCTGAAGATCTCTATTTGGTGCTGAACCAGATTCTGTAATTTATTTAAAAACCATCTTGAATCAACAATTTTCTCCACCACATTTATGTCTCCATTAACCTTACTGTATCAGATGCAGGATTTGAGCACCCAGGAACTGAATTTTCTTTGAACGGTTTAAATAGAGGCAAGTGGAGAACAGGAAGTATCTTTATGGAATAAGGGAAAGTCACCAAGTTTATTTGTGCCAAGATCTCAAAGTGCCCAATAAATGTCTGGCTCAGTCTTTAAGAGAGTCTTAAATTTCATATTCACTGCAAACAGTCAGACATTATCTTCCACATGGTAATCATAGAGACTCCTGCGGTGTCAGTCAGCTGTCTTTTTATAGCATGCCTGGGCTTTTTGGAGTGTTACATGAAGCAATTCTTGTTTTTTTTTTATAATGCTGTAAATTTGTTAGTGACAGCTGGAATAGAAGTAGCAATGAGGATTAAAAAATGGGTGATATAAGTAATTTGTAAATAAAGTGCTTTGGGAGTGGAACAATGTTGAGCAGATTATATGCAAATGAAGATGTTGTTATGATAGCCATCCAGTCATCCTGTAGATAATTAATAAAACATCAGAGTTATGGTTAAAAAGCAAATTTGATGTATTTGGATTACCAATAGGTGAAAGTCTGGAGATAAATGTAATCTTATTCCCAATGGTAAGCACAAACTCCATACCTTTGAAGTAAGATAGACTACTCTATCAGAAGTCACTTAACCCTTTGATGCATAGAGGCCACTACAGTGGACATCTCTTTTTAAATCATTATCTCCTACAGAAACTATCTTTTGACATCACTAGTGCATTGTGTCCTCTTCTGAGGACCTCTAACAAACTTAGAATGTGTGCCACCTAGTGGCAGCTTTTAATTCTTACAACTTAAAAGGCGACGTGGCATGCATTACCTGTGAGACACACTGCATCGCCATAGGTCACATGCTGGGCTACAGAAGAGTGCCATCACTGCCTGAGCTCAGAAGCCGGCTGCCAGGCAGCACATATCTGACAGCACATTAGATAACCACTGGCGGCACACTTGTGTACTGCAGCACAGCGGTTGGGAATCACCTAGACCTAATTTTTTAAAAGGGGTCATGGCCACACCTCTGTGATTAGGGCACACCCCTTTCATTACCAAGCCCCAGGAAAGCTCTCTATGGCCCTGGCAGAGACAGGCTCCTGATGGAGCCACTGTCCTACCATGTGTTTTTATAATGCATTCAGGCATTACTGTTATTTCTAATTGTCATTATGAGCTGCAATAATTAATTTTAATTATTGGGTCTAAAGCCAAATAATGCATAAATATGCCCTTTTATCCAACTGACAACTTTCTAACATTAGGGAAAAGTAATCATGTCTTACTGTATAATAACATTTCCATCTTCTTTCAATCCTGAACAATTAGATTTATATGCACTTTAATGCTCCTGAAGTTTATTTAGAGAAAGACCATTTCTAGCCTCATGCATCATTGCTTTATGTCTTGCATGATGCACCCCTTGATTTATATATATAAGCCCGAAAGCTTGCTACATGATGCCGGTGTCATTTGCTTTTTCCTTGTAAAGTCCGTTGATGTGCAATCCTTTGGAGTTTGGTAGCTATGATCTTGATTTGCACCACGGCAGATGCACTATAGTAAGGAGGGTGCCGGTCTGTTGGATGTTTTATATATATATATATATATATATATATATCTTAAAAGAGAGTGCTGGTATATTCTTTTTTCATTACTGGGGAAAAGTGAGTGTCAATATATATATATATATATATATAAATATTTTTAGCGCAAGTCTAAAGACATTTCTTTTGTAAATATATATGTATATATGGAAATGAGGGGAAATACAGCACCACTTGTGAGGCAGAATTACCACCAGTTATTCAATATGGTAATACCAACACAAAAAACACACCTCCCCTACATATGGGTGTCAGCCAGCCCCTAAATAAATAACAGCACAGGTATAGTACTGTGAATAGAAACAATGGATAAAAAGAATAGGGGTACGGCGACTAGTGTAGTTAAGTATAAACAATAAGTATGACCATTAGAAATGGAACCTAAAAGCCAGTATCAATATAAAAATATACAAATTTAATAAGATACCATAAAAGCTTGACAAAATTACAATTAAGTAATAAAAGTAAAAATAAATAATAAAACAATGAGTGCTGAGTCTGGAGGGTTAAGAACTTATCTCAGTGCAAGGTGGAGGTCAAATTAGGAGAGTCCAACGCATTTCGTCCTGTCTGGATGAAGTCCAGCAAAATCAAACTTTTTGCTATAAACTCCAATCGCCGTGTTTGGAGGGAGATGACTGATGAATGGCATCCCAAAAACACCATACCTACTGTGAAGCATGGGGGTGGAAACATCATGCTTTGGGGCTGCTTTTCTGCAAAGGGGACAGGACTGATCCGTATTAAGGAGAGGATGAATGGGGCCATGTAGTGTGAGATTTTGGGCAAAAACCTCCTTCCCTCAGTAAGAGCATTGAAGATGGAACGTGGCTGAGTCTTCCAGCATGACAATGACCCCAAATACACCACCCGGGCAATTAAGGAGTGGCTCCGTTAGAAGTATTTCAAGGTCCTGGAGTGGCCTAGCCAGTCTCCAGACCTCAACCCAATAGAAAATCTGTGGAGGGAGTTGAAAGTCCGTGTTGCCCGGCGACAGCCCCAAAACATGACAGATCTAGAGAAGATCTGCATGGAAGAGTGGGCCAAAATACCTGCTACAGTGTGTGCAAACCTGGTCAAGAACTACAGGAAACGTTTGACCTCTGTAATTGCCAACCGAGGTTATATTACAAAGTATTGAGTTAAACTTTTTGATTGTCCAAATATTTATTTTCCGCAAGAAAATACAAATAAATTGTTTAAAAATCATACAATGTGATTTTCTAGTTTTTTTTTCCAGGTTCTGTCTCTCACAGTTGAAGTGTACCTATGATGGAAATTACAAACCTCTCTCATCTTTTTAAGTGGGTCAACTTGCACAATCAGTGGCTGTCCAAATACTTTTTTGCCCCAATATATATACACACACACACACACACACACACACACACACACACACACACACACACACACACACACACACACACACTGCATCCGGAAAGTATTCACAGTGCTTCACTTTTTCCCACATTTTGTTATGTTACAGCCTTATTCCAAACTGGAATAAATTCATTTTTCCCCCTCAAAATTCTACACACAATACCCCATAATGACAATGTGAAAAAAGTTTCTTTTGAGATTTTTGCAAATAAAAAACTAAGACATCACATGTACATAAGTATAGAAAAAAGTGACCACCAGTGGCGCTATCGTTAAAAAGAAAGATGCTTACACATATATGGAAACATTGGATAATTTCACATACAATTCTCTTTGACCATTTAAGATTTCAATTTCCTAGAATTTAAAGAAGACACAATAGTGCAAATAGGAGATGGCACCATAACATAAAAACGATTTTTATTGGTCCCACTCACAAAGGTCAGATGAATCAGCGCATATCACCCACACGGGGTCAGAGAAGGTAGTTTCTTCATATACTGTCACTAGGGCTTAGAAGAGACAAATATAGTGCAATCCCATTTATAAAAACAACATTTTTTTTAATGATTCAACACACTCACATAAGGTAAAAAGCTTATAAGCATATATCACCAATCCTCTGGTGGACCCTCCCAGGCAGTTTCATGTGATTAGATGGAAATTCCTTGGGTAACTAGATGATGTAAAATCATCCCCAATATAAAACACACAGCTGCAAGGTCCGTTACTGTCCAGAGTCCCTTTGTCTGCTTAAACGCGTTTTCGGATAGTTATCCTTCCTCAGAAGCATGGGACACTGGGGCGCCTGTTTGCCTTTATATACCTATCCATATTAGTTCACTTAGAACACCTGAAGAGCCGCGCCGATCCGGCCGCCGGAAGCGGAACTCCATTACCGGAAGTGACCCGTCATGCGTTCCAAAGCAAGTCTCCTGACTTCCTGTTTGCGTTCCACAGTCCGTGAATGGCTCTAATATGCAGTTCCTTTTGTTTTCACATAGATCTTTCACTCGGCAAAATGTATATAAGGCAATCAGGCATCCAGATGAAGATTCGATCGACATAAAATATAAAAATATAATGTCAAAATACATATTTTTAATACATAAATAAAAATTAAAAATAATAAAGTAAAAGGCTCCTTTTATGTTTTTTAAAAGATTCAATATTGTAAAAACCATTTAAGCTCGAAATCATTACTAAGACCTAAAGGTGCTAATGTGCCCAACTTATATATCCAGCGCATTTCTGATTTTGCTAAAAGGATGTCCACATCCTTATTGCGCCATGTGGAATTTACCAATTGGATACCCCAGAATGACTTAATGCCATTCGGACTGCACCCATGTGCCGTTTTGAAATGCAACGACAGGGAATGGGACTCCAGGCCTCTCTTTATGTTATACAGGTGCTCGGAAAGTATCACTCTAAGATTTCAGGTGGTCTTTCCTACATACATGAGCCCACACTTGCACTCTATAGCATAAATTACATTTTTCGAGTTGCAAGTAATGAACTCGTGAATGGTATGTTTATTGCTGTTTACCACAAAATCCTTCATCTTACTTATACCCGTTGTTGCCATGCACATGTTGCATAGGGCACAACGATGAAAACCTTTTGTCCTTATGCTGCTCCTTTTAACAGGCTCAATAGAGCTATGGACTAATTTATCTTTAAGAGAACGTGATTTTCTATATATGAACACAGGTTTCATAGGTAGATTACTTCCCAAAATGGGATCCTTTTTAAGAACTTTCCAGTGTTTTCTAAACACATGTTCAATTTCCCTAAATTGGGAATTGTAATCTGATATGAAAGCCCATTCCATATTTACATTCTTGCTTAGCTTTTTGTTACTACTCTCTGTATTTGTGATTAAATCTACTCTATCCAAGAGATCTACTCTCTCACGTGTTTCGACTAGGGAATCCTTATTGTATCCTTTCTCTAAAAACCGATTCATCATGTCATCTGTTTCTTTTTTATATATTTCAACTTCTGTACAGTTTCGTTTAGAACGTATGAACTGGCTATATGGGATACCATCAAGCCAGTTTGCATGATGTTGGCTAGATTTTTGAATGAGACTGTTAGAATCGGTGGGTTTGCGATATAATCGGGTCTGTAAACCCTGACTATTTACATAAATACAAAGATCTAAGAAGATTATCTCCTTTTCACTTTTTGTTATAACCAAATTGATGTTGAACTGGTTATTGTTAAGAGATTCACAAAAAGAATCCAATTCCTCCAAACTTCCATTCCACACAAATAGAAGGTCGTCTATATAATGACGCCAGAGCACCAGGCCCGCCCAGAGCTTTCCCCCCCTGCCATACCGTAAGATCTTCCCAGTAGGCCATAAATAGGTTAGCATAGCTGGGAGCGAACCTGGTGCCCATCGCAGTTCCCACCTGTTGTAAGTAATATGTCCCATTAAAAACAAAATAATTATTTCTAAGGATGAATTTTATACTTTCTATCAGGAACCATTTAAGTTCAGTGGTATAATCTGACTGATTAAGGAAGTACGTGACAGCCTCAATCCCTTTGACCTCCTGTATAATAGTATACAGTGAAGACACGTCTGCACTAACTAAAAAATAGTTAGTGTTCCATGGTGTATTGCTCAGCAGTGTTAGCACATCACCTGTGTCTTTAAGATACACCCTCGTTTTCTTTACTAAAGGCTGTAAATAGTGATCTACCACCGAAGAAAGATTTGCGGTGATACTATTCACACCCAATACTATCGGTCGACCAGGCGGGTGGAGGGGGTCCTTATGGACTTCTGGCAGAGCATAAATAGTAGGAATAGATGGATACTTCAAAATAATATAATCATATTCTGATTTCGTAATGACCCCTTTTAATAATGCAGTATTCATTAAATCTGACAACGCCTTCAACATCTTTGATGTAGGGTCACCTTTTCATTTACTATATGTGACACCATCATTTAGTTGTCGGTCCAATTCCAATATATAATCTGCCTTGTCCATAAGGACCACTCCTCCACCCTTGTCTGCCGGCTTAATGATTAGTTGTTCATCTGCTCATAAAGTCTTCAAGGCCTGCCACTCCTTTCTAGTTAAATTGCAGTTCCTTCGTTTTTTCTTTAATACCTGTTCTACATCATCCAATATTAATTTATTGAAACAATCAAGGAAACTGCCTTTTGCATGAGATGGGTAGAAAGATGATATGTATTTTGACATTATATTTTTATATTTTATGTCGATCATATCTTCATCTGGATGCTTGATTGCCTTATATACATATTGCCGAGTGAAAGATCTATGTGAAAACAAAAGGAACTGCATATTAGAGCCATTCACGGACTGTGGAACGCAAACAGGAAGTCAGGAGACTTGCTTTGGAACGCATGACGGGTCACTTCCGGTAATGGAGTTCCGCTTCCGGCGGCCGGATCGGCGCGGCTCTTCAGGTGTTCTAAGTGAACTAATATGGATAGGTATATAAAGTCAAACAGGCGCCCCAGTGTCCCATGCTTCTGAAGTAGGATAACTATCCGAAAACGCGTTTAAGCAGACAAAGGGACTCTGGACAGTAACGGACCCTGCAGCTGTGTGTTTTATATTGGGGATGATTTTACATCATCTGGTTACCCAAGGAATTTCCATCTAACCACATGAAACTGCCTGGGAGGGTCCACCAGAGGATTGGTGATATATGCTTATAAGCTTTTTACCTTATGTGAGTGTGTTGAATCATTAAAAAAAAAATTGTTTTTATAAATGGGATTGCACTATATTTGTCTCTTCTAAGCCCTAGTGACAGTATATGAAGAAACTACCTTCTCTGACCCCTTGTGGGTGATATGCACTGATTCATCTGACCTTTGTGAGTGGGACCAATAAAAATAATTTTTATCTTATGGTGCCATCTCCTATTTGCACTATTGTGTCTTCTTTAAATTCTAGGAAATTGAAATCTTAAATGGTCAAAGAGAATTGTATGTGAAATTATCCAACGTTTCCATATATGTGTAAGCATCTTTCTTTTTAACGATAGCGCCACTGGTGGTCACTTTTTTATATAGTTTTGCTACACTTAGGGGTTTGGTGAAGGCTCCTTGTGTGACCGCACGGGCTGCTACCGTTGGTTTGCAAGCGCATCCCTGAGGATAACTTTTTGTATAGAACATGTACATAAGTATTCACAGCCTTTGCTCAATACTTTGTTGATACACCTTTGGCAGCAATTACAGCCTCAAGTCTTTTTGAACATGATGCCACAAGCTTAGCACGGCCATTCTCCTTTGCAGCACCTCTCAAGCTCCATCAGGTTGGATAGGAAGCGTCGGTGCACATACATTTTCAGATCTCTCCAGAGATGTTCAGTCGGATTCAAGTCTGGGCTCTGGCTGGGCCACTCAAGGACATTCACAGAGTTGTCCTGAAGCCACTCCTTTGCTATCTTGGCTGTGTGCTTAAGGTCATTGTCCTGCTGAAAAATGAACCGTCGCCCCAGTCTGAGGTCAAGAGCGCTCTGGAGCAGGTTTTCATTCAGGATGTCTTTGTACATTGCTGCATTCATCTTTCCCTCTATCCTGACTAGTCTCCCAGTTCCTGCTGCTGTAAAACATCCCCACAGCATGATGCTGCCACCAACATGCTTCACTGTAGAGATGGTATTGGCCGGGTGGTGAGTGGTGCCTGGTTTCCTCCAAACATGATGCCTGGCATTCACATCAAAGAGTTCAATCTTTGTCTCATCAGACAAGAGAATTTTGTTTCTCATGGTCTTAGAGTCCTTCAGGTGCATTTTGGCAAACTCCAGGCTGGCTGTCATGTGCTTTTTACCAAGTAGTAGCTTCCGTCTGGCACTCTACCATACAGGCCTGATTGGTGGATTGCTACAGAGATGGTTGTCCTTCTGGAAGGTTCTCCTCTCTCCACAGAAGAAGGCTGTAGCTCTGACAGAGTGACCATCGGGTTCTTGGTCACCTCCCTGACTAGGGCACTTCGGCCCCGATCGCTCAGTTTAGAGGGCCGGCCAGCTCTAGGAAGAGTCCTGATGGTTCCAAACTTCTTGCATTTATGGATAATGGTGGCTACTGTGCCCATTGGGACCTTCAAAGCAGCAGACATTTTTCTGTACCCTTCCCCAGATTTGTGACTCGAGACAATCCTGTCTCGGAGGTCTACAGACAATTCCATTGACTTCATTCTTGGTTTTGCTCAGACATGCACTGTCAAGTGTGGGACCTTATATAGACAGGTGTGTGCCTTTTCAAATCATGTCCAATCAACTGAATTTATCACAGGTGGACTCCAATTAAGCTATAGGAACATCTCAAGGATGATCAGTGGAAACAGGATGCACCTGAGCTCAATTTTGAGCTTCATGGCAAAGGCTGTGAATACTTATGTACATGTGATTTCTTAGTTTTTTATTTTTCAATAAATTTGCAAAAATCACAAAAAAACTTTTTGCACATTGACATTATGGGGTATTGTGTGTAGAATTTTGAGGGAAAAAAAATATTTATTCCAGTTTGGAATAAGGCTGAGACATAACAAAATGTGGAAAAAGTGAAGCGCTGTGAATACTTTCCGGAAGCACTATTTATATATATATATGTATACTGTATATATATTTTATATATATATATACACACACACACACACACACACACACACACACACACACACACACACACACACATATATATATTTATTTATTTAAGGGGTAGACTAGATTGGCCAAGTGGTTCTTATCTGCCATCAAATTTATATATGCAGTACTGTGCAAAAGTTTTAGGCTTGTGTTGAAAAAAATTTGAGAAAAGAGAAAAAGTGAGAATGCTTTCCAAAATAGAAGTATTAATATTTTATTTTTGTCAATTACTAAAATGAAAAGTGAATGAGAATAAGAGAAATCTAAGTTAAATCAATATTTGGTGTGACTACACTTTGCCTTCAAAACAGCATCAAATCTTCTAGGGGATACATACGATATCCCTGCGGATGGGATGTCGGTGTTCATATAATCGACCCAGCCTCCCGAAGCAGAGAATCCCAACAGGGGGTCAGGTAAGTATAAAGAAATAGAGAGAGTGCGCTGTCAAAAAGCTGCTGGTGTAGGGGGTGGTAATTCCCCAAAGGAGTATGTACAATAAAAATGGTGGTCACCAGCGCTAGGTTGTGTGAAGTATATATATAATATTACACTAATTATAAAAATTCAGGACGGTAGGTTATGTTGAAATAATGTTTATAGTAAATTTAATAAGGATAATATCTTAAAATCACAGATGCCTTTACAACACAATTAAAGGTTAATTAATCATATAGAATGACACATCGACATATCTCCTCAATAAGGATTAGTTCATACCCTGGCTAGGACTCCCTCTGGAATTATATCCATATAAGTTGTAGGAGAATTGATGAAAGCAATGGAGTTGGAAAAGTCCCTGTTAAGCATACCAATGCAAGCGTTTTCAAGCAGATAGGGAAACTCCAATTTCTCTGCAGATGGTGATGTCCAAGGGAAATGCTGTCCAATTAGTGCCATTGCATTCACTCCTGAGGAAGCTGGGTGAGGAAGCTGGGTGTCAACACCAGCGAAACGCGTTGAGTTAGAGATTGCCGGACACATCTTCAAAAAATCACCTCAATATTGTTGGATATCGTCATTCTCGCTACCCATACGGCACTAATTGGACAGCATTTCCATTGGACATCACCATCTGCGGAGAAATTGGAGTTTCCCTATCTGCTTGAAAACGCTTGCATTGGTATGCTTATCAGGGACTTTTCCAACTCCATTGCTTTCATCAATTCTCCTACAACTTATATGGATATAATTCCAGAGGGAGTCCTAGCCGGGGTATGAACTAATCCCTATTGAGGAGATATGTGGATGTGTCATTCTATATGATTAATTAACCTTTAATTGTGTTGTAAAGGCATCTGTGATTTTAAGATATTATCCTTATTAAATTTACTATATACATTATTTCAACATAACCTACCGTCCTGAATTTTTATAATTAGTGTAATATTATATATATACTTCACACAACCTAGCGCTGGTGACCACCATTTTTATTGGTCAGGTAAGTATGTTTACCCTCCCCCTTAACCCACTAACCCCCTGGCAGCCTAACCCTAACCCTTCCCATTGGTGTCTACACCTAAACCCCCAATCCCGCAGCCTAAATCTAACCTTCCCTCTCCCGGCAGTCCAACCCTCCCTTCCCCATAGCCTAACCCTCCTCCCGCAGCCTAAACCTAAGTCCTGGCAGAGGTCGATCAGAATTTCAGTGTGGGCATTTTTGATCCATGTTGGGATGCCAACGTCGGTATTCCGCCTGCAGGGATGCCGAACGCCGATATCCTGAATGGATCCCTCTTTTAGATACACTTACACACGTTTTTTTAAGGAACTGGGCAGGGAGGTTGTTCTAAACATCTTGGAGAACTAATCACAAGTGTCCATGTGTGTTTGGGCAGCGCCGGTGCCCGAGTCCTGTAAGTCCTGTCCCCGCTGGCAATAAGAGCAATAGGTAAAGGATATACATTTTGACCTACCTCTATATCAGTTGCTGCTGTATGGGGGTCCTCGTTGGTGGTATAGTGGACGAATCTGTAGTCTGCCGGCAGACTTCCGTGCTCCGCTTTCCCGTCTGTGCAGTCTCTGGAGCCGGATCGATTACTCCGCAATTATGGACACTTGTTTTCAGTGACGGGACAAGGCAATTCACTAAAGAGACTGCCCACATGCAAGGGCTATAGAGCCCAAAAAAAAACCATTTTCTAAGATCACTAGACCTCTGAGAAATTGGTCTATTAACAGCTACTTACACTAGTGGGGTAAAACGCCTAACAGTGTGCCCACAGGACATTCATGTTTGTCTATATGTTGTATGTCTGTTTTGTGTACCGGTACTAGGGAGGGAATTTAGTAGTAGACTATACCCACCGCTACACAGACCCATAGGGTATTGTAAAGTTTTTTAAAGTATCAACTTTTTTATACAAATAAATTGTCTATTTTATTCTCCAACATTGTCTCACTGTGGACATTATTTATAGAATATATAATTCCATTTCATTTTCACGCTTAAGCTAGGGATGCGCTAAACACCATATCCATTTCGTATCACATGCACAGTGGGATTCTATAGTGTACCCGCACTGTGTTTTTTAGCAGCAACCAGCTAGAGAGAGTTGTGTGCAGAAATAGCGCAGTTCCTCACCCTCCACCTTCCAAATCTCTGCAGGGACGACCCCAAGTACACCCTTTTGCTTACAGACAGAGAGAAAACTGAGGGGGCTACGTCATAAGTGATTGGCCAAACAGGGTACCGCGTACTTGATTGCATTTGCACCATCCATTTGAGTCTGACCCACCAGTGCCTTGTTACCACTGATAAAGGGAGGGACGTTCGGGTTGTGTTGGGATCTGCTAATCATCCCATTAGCCTTCTGCCAGCTCAAACTGTTGTATGCACCTAGTGACTGGTACCATCGTGAATGTACCTTAGATTGATACTTGGTCTATCTTTTCATAACCCTAGGGGTATAAGTTCTACCCCGTGATTCTTGTTATTTGACATTTATTGACATTGCCCTTAATGGCTCACACTGAACGTGCTGGGTGCAAGAAGTATAGGCGCTGTTCTGACCCCGGAACTTAGCGCACAGGTGTTGTATGACACTACTGGGTGCTCAGCGCCACCTTGTGGACACTTGATAGATGATGCCAATTCTGTGTTCTTATTAACAGTATTGATTGTGAAGATTACATTTAAATGTTTTGCTGTTTTGGTGTATATTCCCATTGCATATGTGATTTATGTTTGCCGTTATCGAATACCTTTAGTACTAAGGTTTGTTGTGCTGGTATTTACTGGATGTGCTTTACTTACATCACAATTGGCCTCTTAGCGGTGACCCACTACCTCTTTCGCAATAATCTTGTCACCGTCAATTTGTATCCTCCTTTATCTGCGGGGTCCTCTTTGGGGTGTCCATTCTTCTGCCACAGGCTCCTACGGAAGAAGTCGTGAGAGGTCTGGAACCAGCAAGCTTCATCTGGAAACACAGGTACAACACTACACCATCACAGGGGCTGATATTACACATGTACATACAATACTGTGAAACAGTTTGAGGCACATGTGGAGAAAATGCTGCAATTTAAGAATGCTTTCAAAAATAGTGTTAATAGTTTCTTTTTTATTAATTAACAAATTCAAAGTGAATGACCAGAAGAGATTTCTAAATCAAATCAATATTTGGTGTGACCACCCTTAGCCTTCATAACAGCATCAATTCTTCTGGGTACACTTGCACAAAGCCAGGGATTTTGTAGAATTATAGTGAGGTGTATGAAGAACCAATCATACCAAACAGGTGATAATGATCAGCATTTTAATATGTACAGTAGGTTGAAACACAGTCATACCGGGTGAGGAACAGCTACAAAGGTATAATATGAGGCTATGTGTGTGCAATTGTGACACTGAGGAGGTACTCTTGCAGGTGCTGAAAAACTGATGTAACTATATGCAATGATGATGACTATTAGTGACACCAGGGCTGCCATCAAGGCGGGACTGCCGGGACTCCAGTCCTGGTCCCGGACAGAGATGGGGGCCCGTTCTGGTTCCTATCACTGATACCTGTGCGGTGCCAGCTGCTGTTACTGTGTCGGAGGAGAAAGAGTATGGAGCAGTGCAGGGTCCAAGAGACACCCAGCGAGCAGCAGCCTCTCACTGTCCCAATTCCTGCACACCATCACACTCTCCCCACTCTGCCCAGGCCCAGGCCCCTCTACACCCACTCCCATAGTGATTTGTGTCTCTCACAGCGAGCACTAAGAAAGAGGAGGAAATGGCCTGATGCGCTCCCAGACTTGCAGTGCACACCAGAGTCCAGCACTGTGCCATGAATGTATGTGTATGTGGAGAAGGGCTGCACTCAGCTACCTAAAGGCTGACCACATGCTGGGCCCCCTTCATCTCCAGCCGATTAATTCCCCAGCCTGGGATGAATGTTGTAGTTTTGGATCACTGCTAGGTTGTGCTCAGCCGAGTGTTTTTTTCTGGAAAATACCCTCATACCAGACATAGGGCCTAATTCAGATCTGATCACAGCAGCAAACTTGTTAGCTAATGGGCAAAACCATGTGCACTGCAGGGGGGGCAGATATAACATGTGCAGAGAGAGTTAGATTTGGGTGGGGTGTGTTCAAACTGAAATCTAAATTGCAGTGTAAAAATAAAGCAGCCAGTATTTACCCTGCATAGAAACAATATAACCCACCCAAATCTAACTCTCTTTGCAAATGTTATATCTGCCCCACCTGCAGTGCACATGGTTTTGCCCATTATCTAACAAATTTTCTGCTGCAATCAGATCTGAATTACCCCCATAGACACCCAAGATATGGCACAAGGCCTTTGATTAATAAAATATCTGCATCTGATGTTTATTTATAACATCCAATATAAAATGTACAAAACACTTCTCACATCATGTACAAGGTGTTTTATAATAATAATAATAATAATAATAATAATAATAATTTTATTTATATAGTGCTCTTTCTCCAACAGGACTCAAGGCGCTTTACATACATCAAAAACAATGCACATAATACAGCGGATCTAAGTAATACAGCAATAGATAAGCAACACAGACATAAAAGAAAACCTTAAACACACAGAAAGCATAATGCATGATTTGTGTAGGCATTTTGGGTAATGACTTCTAAGGGTTGTGTTTTCCACCCTCACAAGGTACCAAGTGCGGCAGCCATCTTGGGCGCACAGCGCAGGATTACCCAGAGTGGAATAGTCCACCCCTAGAAGAGATGACACAAAATAGGGGTGATTTCAGAGTCCTAAAGTTCAGAGTAGGGTTCCAACAAAACCACCAGGTCCATGTATTTTTCATCCCATCCACAAGTGTACCATATGGGGCAGCCATGTTGGGCACACTTCGAAGGTTACACTGTGTGAGGTGAGCCATATGTAACCCTGATTTAGGGGTTAAACAACACTTATACTGAGGTAGTTATAATATGGTGACTAAAATGGAGTATAAGCATATATATTATTCATATAAAAGTTAATGGATGTTGTAATACTGTATGCATGTTTTGAGGTAAATAATACAGTTCACATATATGTAATTGTATGTACATTGATGTAAATGTAGTGGTGAATACAATTAAGGCTTATTTTATGGTTTCACAGTGTATCTAAAGGGTTGATGTCCTTGTGCTCCTGGCTGTCAATCAGCTAGTGGGGTGATTGCCAGTGGGCGGGGCATCACCTCAGAGTGGGTCATGTGACTACTAGAGAGGGGTGGAGAGGTGCTGTGAGTATATCTGAGGGAGAGACTGCATATCCCTTGGTGAGAGGCAGTGCTTAAAGTGGGCCGGAACGGGGCGGAACTGCGTTCCGTCACTTCAAATTGAAGGCGGAACCAGTTCCGCCTCCGTCCGACCACTAGCGTCTGATCAGTGCACTTGGTAGCTTGCAGCACCCGCCAGCCAATCCTGGCTCATGGGCGGACCGGCTGCCAATAAAAAGAAAGCAAGGCTTTTTTTTTTCCAACTGGATGAGCCTGTGAGCCAATCATGGCTCGCGCACCGCCAGCCAATGAGAAGCTGCCTAGTGGCACCTTCTCATTGGCTGGCGGACCGCCAGCCGTGATTGGTGCACAGTCGGTGCCATAATCAGATTCAAAGAGCGGCCTCTTCTTTTGATCAGCAGCTGGTCCGCAGGAATGGCTGACGGCTGCTGACAACGTCAAACCTCACTACAGCTGGGACCCACTGACGCACCCTGCTACTCCTCCGTCCCACTGACAGAGGTGTGCTCCCTCCTCTCTCCCGCGTCTAGCAGTGTGCAGGCCCCGGATAGCCGCCTCCCTCCAGTGCAGTGCCTCCGGCTGTCCCAATCCCTATGATGCCGGTGGACAGCACATTTCACAGTTCAAGCTTGAGGCTTCTCTCACAAACAAGCAAATAAATAAACAATAATCATTGCACTGCAATGCAGGAGGACTGCCAGGCAGACCCATCGCAGACCCAGGCAGGCAGACCCATCGCAGTTCACCGATTATTGTTTATTTATTTGTGAGAGAAGCCTCAAGCTTGAACTGTGATCTGTGCTGCCGCGGCACAGCTCCGTGCAGCCCTTTCATGTTCCAAGCAGTGCAGGGGACCAGACACTCACCGCACTACTCATCGGCAGGAACTCCGTCTTCCTCAGCTCCAGTCCACAGCTGCCAGTGCCTCCCATCATTACACAGGTCAGATGTGTGTGAGCTGCTGCTGTCCCTGGGGAAGGAGGGAGAGGGGGAGTGTGTGTGTACTATCTGCAGTCCCAGCATATGTGTGTGTGTGTAATTTGCAGTCCCATTGTGTATATGTGTGTGTGTGTGTGTGGGGGGGGGTGAGCATGTGTGTAATGTATTCTGCAGTTTAAGTATCTGTGTGTGTGTGTGTGTGTGGGGGGGGGGGGGGGGGTGGGGGCAGTCTGCGGTCCCAGTGTGTGTTTGCAATTTGCAGCCATGGTGTGGTGGGGCAGACTGCAGTCCCAGTGTGTGTGTGTATGTATAGTCTGCAGTCCCAGTGTGTGTGCGGGGGCATTTTATTTATATATCACACACACACACACGCCCCCATCCTACCAAATCCTGTGTTTGCCCCTGCAGTGGACGATGAGGGTGCTGCTACAGGAGCTCGGAGTTGTTGCGCTGCTGTTCGGGATCTTTCTGTGAGTACCGGGGCTAAGACCCCTCGCTGTGTATATATAGAGATACTGCTCTGTATGTATCCAGCTGGGGTCCCCTACCCCCATCTTGGCTGTGCATTGGATTACATGCTTCCCAGGTTGCAGGTGTAGTTTTAGGCTGGCTCAATTTTTCATTAACGTTAAAGTAACAGTGATGTAATTAGGTGTAATGGAGCGGATTTTTAATTGGGGGTACTATTGTGTGACCACGCCCCTTCTTGGTGAGGCCACACCCCCTTCTGCGGCGCGCGCCTACGGCGCGCAGGTGATAAAGGGGATGAGTTCCCCCACCTCTCCAGGACCACTTTAAGCCCTGGTGAGAGGACATAGTTTTTTGCTGCTCCGGCCGTCGCCCGCATTAGAGCTGAGCGGTATACATTGCGGCGGCCGGAGGGGGCTTAGTGTGTGTAGCCAGAACAGGGCTTCCTTACTGTAAAGGTGGTGACAGCAGCATTGAGACTCAGCACTGTTCATAGAACCCAGCAGTATTGAAAGGGCGCACCTATGACAGGGAGACAGAGAGTGTTCCTTCCTACCTATTACCGGCACAGACTCTGACAGCCACAACAAAGAAGCCAGGACCAGCAGCAGAGGCTCCATTCTGTGTCGCTGTAAGTATAAGGGAGGAGTCGGGGGAACATCCTGCTGCAGCATCACTAGATCGTAAAAGTGTGAGTGCATAATCCAGCCATTTATATTACCCCTACACTAAGCACAGCAAGCCATAGGTGACTATAGTACATAGTCAATTTCATATTGGGACTAAGGACTCCAGGGCCAGGCCGCAATAATGGCTATTAAGCAGGAGGATAGTAATGGGTCACAGTAGTCAGAGTGACCTATAATTACAGTTCCATGTATGGCTTAATCATAGTGCTAAGGAGAAGGTAGAAAGCACTGGGTATATATATGTAACAGGAGGAGTGGAGTGAAACTTGAACTGTTTAACGCTTCATAAATAGTTTTCTCTGACGTCCTAGTGGATGCTGGGAACTCCGTAAGGACCATGGGGGATAGCGGCTCCGCAGGAGACTGGGCACAAAAGTAAAAGCTTTATGACTAGCTGGTGTGCACTGGCTCCTCCCCCTATGACCCTCCTCCAAGCCTCAGTTAGATTTTTGTGCCCGGCCGAGAAGGGTGCATGCTAGGTAGCTCTCCAGAGCTGCTTAGAGTAAAAGTTTTAAATAGGTTTTTTTATTTTCAGTGAGACCTGCTGGCAACAGGCTCACTGCATCGTGGGACTAAGGGGAGAAGAAGCGAACTCACCTGAATGCAGAGTGGATTGGGCTTATTGGCTACTGGACATTAGCTCCAGAGGGACGATCACAGGTTCAGCCTGGATGGGTCCCGGAGCCGCGCCGCCGGCCCCCTTACAGAGCCAGAAGAGCGAAGAGGTCCGGAAAAATCGGCGGCAGAAGACGTTCCTGTCTTCAATAAGGTAGCGCACAGCACTGCAGCTGTGCGCCATTGCTCTCAGCACACTTCACACTCCGGTCACTGAGGGTGCAGGGCGCTGGGGGGGAGCGCCCTGAGATGCAATAAAACATGTTTTAAACCTTATATGGCTAAAGAAATGCATCACATATAGCTCCTGGGCTATATGGATGCATTTAACCCCTGCCAGTTTTCCTAAAAAAAGCGGGAGAAAAGGCCGCCGAAAAGGGGGCGGAGCCTGTCTCCTCAGCACACAAGCGCCATTTTCCCTCACAGCTCCGCTGGAAGGACGGCTCCCTGACTCTCCCCTGCAGTCCTGCTACAGAATCAGGGTAAAACAAGAGAGGGGGGGCACTAATTGGCAGAAAATACATATACAGCAGCTATAGAAGGTAGAAACACTTATATAAGGTTATCCCTGCATATATATAGCGCTCTGGTGTGTGCTGGCAAACTCTCCCTCTGTCTCCCCAAAGGGCTCGTGGGGTCCTGTCCTCTATCAGAGCATTCCCTGTGTGTGTGCTGTGTGTCGGTACGATTGTGTCGACATGTATGAGGAGGAAAATGATGTGGAGGCGGAGCAATTGCCTGTAATAGTGATGTCACCCCCTAGGGAGTCGACACCTGACTGGATGGTCGTATGGAAATGATCACGGCAATGAAGGAGGCTTTGAACATTTCTGATACTACAAGTACCACAAAAAAGGGTATTATGTGGGGTGTGAAAAAACTACCCATAGTTTTTCCTGAATCAGATGAATTAAATGAGGTGTGTGACAAAGCGTGGGTTTCCCCCGATAAAAAACTGCTGATTTCTAATAAATTATTGGCATTATACCCTTTCCCGCCAGAGGTTAGGGCGCGTTGGGAAACACCCCCTAGGGTAGATAAGGCGCTCACACGCTTATCAAAACAAGTGGCGTTACCGTCTCCTGATACGGCCGCCCTCAAGGAACCAGCTGATAGAAAGCTGGAAAATATCCTAAAAGGTATATACACACATACTGGTGTTATACTACGACCAGCAATCGCCTCAGCCTGGATGTGCAGCGCTGGAGTGGCTTGGTCGGATTCCCTGACTGAAAATATTGATACCCTGGATAGGGACAGTATATTATTGACTATAGAGCATTTAAAGGATGCATTACTATATATGCGAGATGCACAGAGGGATATTTGCACCCTGGCATCAAGAGTAAGTGTGTTGTCCATTTCTGCCAGAAGAAGTTTATGGACACGACAGTGGTCAGGTGATGCGGATTCAAAACGGCATATGGAAGTTTTGCCGTATAAAGGGGAGGAGTTATTTGGGGTCGGTCTATCAGACCTGGTGGCCACGGCGACGGCTGGGAAATCCACCTTTTTACCCCAGGTCACCTCTCAGCAGAAAAAGACACCGTCTTTTCAAACTCAGTCCTTTCGTCCCCATAAGGGCAAGCGGGCAAAAGGCCACTCATTTCTGCCCCCAGGGCAGAGGAAGGGGAAAAAGACTGCAGCAAGCAGCCTCTTCCCAGGATCAGAAGCCCTCCCCCGCTTCTGTCAAGTCTTCAGCATGACGCTGGGGCTTTACAAGCGGACTCAGGCACGGTGGGGGCCCGTCTCAAAAATTTCAACGCGCAGTGGGCTCACTCGCAAGTGGACCCCTGGATCCTGCAGGTAGTATCACAGGGGTACAAATTGGAATTCGAGACGTCTCCCCCTCGCCGGTTCCTGAAGTCTGCTCTACCAACGTCTCCCTCCGACAGGGAGGCAGTATTGGAAGCTATTCACAAGCTGTATTCCCAGCAGGTGATAATCAAGGTACCCCTCCTACAGCAGGGAAAGGGGTATTATTCCACGCTGTTTGTGGTACCGAAGCCGGACGGCTCGGTGAGACCGATTTTAAATCTGAAATCATTGAACACTTACATAAAAAGGTTCAAATTCAAGATGGAATCACTCAGAGCAGTGATAGCGAACCTGGAAGAAGGGGACTATATGGTGTCTCTGGACATCAAAGATGCTTATCTCCATGTCCCAATCTACCCTTCTCACCAAGGGTACCTGAGGTTTGTGGTACAGAACTGTCATTATCAGTTTCAGACGCTGCCGTTTGGATTGTCCACGGCACCACGGGTCTTTACCAAGGTAATGGCCGAAATGATGATTCTTCTTCGAAGAAAAGGCGTCTTAATTATCCCTTACTTGGACGATCTCCTGATAAGGGCAAGGTCCAGGGAACAGTTAGAGGTCGGAGTAGCACTATCTCAGGTGGTGCTACGTCAGCACGGGTGGATTCTAAATATTCCAAAATCGCAGCTGATTCCAACAACACGTCTACTGTTCCTAGGGATGATTCTGGACACAGTCCAGAAAAAGGTGTTTCTCCCGGAGGAGAATGCCAGGGAGTTATCCGAGCTAGTCAGGAACCTCCTGAAACCAGGACAAGTGTCAGTGCATCAATGCACAAGGGTCCTGGGAAAGATGGTGGCTTCTTACGAAGCGATTCCATTCGGAAGATTCCATGCAAGAACGTTTCAGTGGGATCTGCTGGACAAATGGTCCGGATCGCATCTTCAGATGCTTCAGCGGATAACCCTATCTCCAAGGACAAGGGTGTCTCTCCTGTGGTGGTTGCAGAGTGCTCATCTTCTAGAGGGCTGCAGATTCGGCATTCAGGACTGGATTCTGGTGACCACGGATGCCAGCCTGAGAGGCTGGGGAGCAGTCACACAGGGAAGAAATTTCCAGGGCTTGTGGTCAAGCATGGAAACGTCTCTTCACATAAATATCCTGGAACTAAGGGCAATTTACAATGCCCAAAGTCAAGCAAGGCCTCTGCTTCAGGGTCAGTCGGTTTTGATCCAATCGGACAACATCACGGCAGTCGCCCACGTAAACAGACAGGGCGGCACAAGAAGCAGGAGGGCAATGGCAGAAGCTGCAAGAATTCTTCGCTGGGCGGAAAATCATGTGACAGCACTGTCAGCGGTGTTCATTCCGGGAGTGGACAACTGGGAAGTAGACTTCCTCAGCAGACACGACCTCCACCCGGGGGAGTGGGGACTTCACCCAGAAGTCTTCCACGTGATTGTAAACCGTTGGGAAAAACCAAAGGTGGACATGATGGCGTCTCGTCTCAACAAGAAACTAGACAGATATTGCGCCAGGTCAAGGGACCCTCAGGCAATAGCGGTGGACGCTCTGGTAACACCGTGGGTGTACCAGTCAGTGTATGTGTTCCCTCCTCTGCCTCTCATACCCAAAGTACTGAGAATCATAAGAAGGAGAGGAGTAAGAACTATACTCGTGGCTCCGGATTGGCCAAGAAGGACTTGGTACCCGGAACTTCAAGAGATGCTCACGGAGGACCCGTGCCCTCTACCTCTCAGAAAGAACCTGCTCCAGCAGGGACCTTGTCTGTTCCAAGACTTACCGCGGCTGCGTTTGACGGCATGGAGGTTGAACGCCGGATCCTGAAGGAAAAAGGCATTCCAGATGAAGTCATCCCTACCCTGGTCAAGGCCAGAAAGAATGTAACCGCAAAACATTATCACCGCATTTGGCGGAAATATGTTGCGTGGTGTGAGGCCAAGAAGGCCCCTACAGAGGAATTTCAACTGGGTCGTTTCCTGCATTTCCTGCAAACAGGACTATCTATGGGCCTAAAATTAGGGTCCATTAAGGTTCAAATTTCGGCCCTGTCAATCTTCTTCCAAAAAGAACTGGCTTCAGTGCCTAAAGTTCAGACGTTTGTCAAAGGGGTACTGCATATACAGCCTCCTTTTGTGCCTCCAGTGGCACCTTGGGATCTCAATGTAGTGTTGAGTCTCCTAAAATCACATTGGTTTGAACCACTCACCACTGTGGAATTGAAATATCTCACATGGAAAGTGTTCATTCTGTTAGCCCTGGTTTCAGCCAGGCGTGTCTCAGAATTGGCGGCTTTATCATATAAAAGCCCTTACCTAATTTTTCATTCAGACAGGGCAGAACTGAGGACTCGCCCTCAATTTCTCCCTAAGGTGGTTTCAGCGTTTCACATGAACCAGCCTATTGTGGTACCTGCGGCTACTAGGGACTTGGAGGACTCCAAGTTGCTGGACGTAGTCAGGGCCCTGAAAATATATGTTTCCAGGACGGCTGGAGTCAGAAAATCTGACTCGCTGTTTATCCTGTATGCACCCAACAAGCTGGGTGCTCCTGCTTCTAAGCAGACGATTGCTCGTTGGATTTGTAGTACAATTCAGCTTGCACATTCTGTGGCAGGCCTGCCACAGCCAAAATCTGTAAAAGCCCATTCCACAAGGAAAGTGGGCTCATCTTGGGCGGCTGCCCGAGGGGTCTCGGCTTTACAACTTTGCCGAGCAGCTACTTGGTCAGGGGCAAACACGTTTGCTAAATTTTACAAATTCGATACCCTGGCTGAGGAGGACCTGGAGTTCTCTCATTCGGTGCTGCAGAGTCATCCGCACTCTCCCGCCCGTTTGGGAGCTTTGGTATAATCCCCATGGTCCTTACGGAGTTCCCAGCATCCACTAGGACGTCAGAGAAAATAAGAATTTACTTACCGATAATTCTATTTCTCATAGTCCGTAGTGGATGCTGGGCGCCCATCCCAAGTGCGGATTGTCTGCAATACTTGTATATAGTTATTGTTACAAAAATCGGGTTGTTTATTGTTGTGAGCCATCTTTTCAGAGGCTCCTACGTTTATCATACTGTTAACTGGGTTCAGATCACAAGTTGTACGGTGTGATTGGTGTGGCTGGTATGAGTCTTACCCGGGATTCAAGATCCTTCCTTATTATGTACGCTCGTCCGGGCACAGTATCCTAACTGAGGCTTGGAGGAGGGTCATAGGGGGAGGAGCCAGTGAACACCAGCTAGTCATAAAGCTTTTACTTTTGTGCCCAGTCTCCTGCGGAGCCGCTATCCCCCATGGTCCTTACGGAGTTCCCAGCATCCACTACGGACTATGAGAAATAGAATTATCGGTAAGTAAATTCTTATTTTAAAGCTCCCCCATATATCAGCATCACATCAGTCAAAGGAGAGCCAGAGACATTGTTCCGCAGCGCTAAATAGAAAGTAACACCCTAAAGCTGCCACCTAATGTGTGTATTTATGCCCCTGAATTAGCAGAATTAGAGTCAAGGACATTAAAGGTAGCCATACTACAGTGACATTGGATGGATGTTAAAGCCTCTTAGCCACAAAGGATTAGAATATCATCCCGATTCAAGGACTAGCTTGTGGCACTTTTATACAACTGTGTTATATGTATATTCGTGAACCCGTAAGAAGGACTGACACGTAAGAGACTATTAGTTTTAAAGTTAAAGGATTTGAGCTCGCTGTGACTATGATAAGAGAAACCATCTCTTGCAGATATATTTAATATAGACTCATCCTAAGAGACAACAATAATTTGAGGCATACAGGAATCGAAAAGCTATATATGCTCTGAAATATAGAAAGCATCAGCTACTTCAAATGGACTCAAGGACGCAGCATAACAAAGGTTTATCATACCAGCTTCTTAGGAGTTTAGTTTAATACTGGACAACTACGGTAACATTTTTACTGAGGAAAGGATACAGATTCCTTGGTAATCAACTGTTGATGTTACTATCTATGAGCTAAATAGATACTTTCTGTTATCTGCCAAGGAGGAACTATAAGTAACCTTATAGGAGAAAGTAATCGCTACCATAAGTAGACTGAGCCAAACATCTTTCTCTTTAACTGAAGAGAGAACTGATAGTTGATACTAAAACATAGTGTCAGACATTCTGTATTAACTGCTGTTATTTTTAGGAAGTTTATGGGCCCTTATAGTGCACTATCATGTTAAGAGTACCCGGGTCACTCTAACACCTAAGGGTGTCTTGAAAAGAAAAAGGATTTGTTGTATTGCATGCAGGTAGTGTGTATAGGCCTAATTGACAGGGGGTTAGCATGGATTAATGATTTAAAGGGGAATGTGTAATTGATGAAATGTTAATGTATACTTAATCCATTTGGTACTGGTCATTAAAGTGTTATACTTTCCATGTGTGTCTGGTCCGTCTGGAAGTTGATCTGAAGATCCTGGAAGAAAGAGACAGGTATATTAGATAATATATCTATGATATAAGGGAATCATCCCCTAAGGATAGAGATCAGGCTTACTCAAGCAAGCCTTAACGGTAGTTAAATACTACACATAGCTTGAGTGGAGGCACAGATATTAGGTAACCATCCCTTAATAGAATACATAGACAGCTCTCGTTCAAGGTATTGAGGGTAGGGTTACATTTGGAGGCACCGCGTGAGATAGAAGTTACACTCAGGCCCTGTTACACCACAGGTGTCAGCTGCCATTAATTATTATTGATAAAGTCCTCACATCCCTAAAAATAAAATACAAATATGGGAAAGAAGCAAAGGAACAGGGATAAGGTTGGACATAAAGCCATTGCTGTATCAGTTGGGAGAGTTGAAGCCAATAGAGAATGTAAAAGTATGGACAAACAAGAGTACCATAAGGGACCAGGCTTAAAGGAAGAGGTGACATGCAAGTTTGTGGGAACTTTTGTAAATAACCTAGGTGTGAAAAATGAAAAAATATTAGATGTCCCTGTAGAGTTGGAGAAGAGAAAGAAAAAATCAAAGGACAAGAAAGTCAGACTTGATCCCCACCTAAAGGAGAGTGAGGGAGGTGTTAGTGACAACCTTGCTCATACTTTGGTCGCTAACATGGATTATGGAATGAAAGGAGATAAGAATGTTCTACCACTGAAAGAGAGAGTTCCAGGGGAAGTGAAGATAGATGTAGGTATACAGAAATTAGAAACTGTGCTAAAGCAAATAGCTGGGGATTATAAGAAACATGGACAATTAGTATTAGCTCTGCCAAAAGATCAACAGAAGGACCTGCTTTCCCTGTTTCCAACTTCCATTGAGGAACCAACAAGAAGAGATAGCCCAGTGGATCTACAGACCCTGATAGAGGTGATAAGACATATAGCACTGGACAGGTCTAGACATATTTATCAGTTGTTGGAGGTTCTAGATGAAACCCGATGGAAGCTAAAAGAAGAACAGATGTTTAACACCAAAATTGATCAGAGGAACAAAGAGCTTGAAAGAGAACTTTGGTTTATACAGAGAGAGATGGAAACCATGGCATCTGATGAAAGACAAACCAGAGTGGATCAGGAGTAACAAAAGTTGATAATGTACCAGCAGCAGGAAGACAATATTCATTCTCTGGAAACAAAAATAACTGAGTTGTCTGAATTATTGGAAGTGGGTAAAGAAACTGAAAAGGAGGATCATATTCGTCTGAATGAAATGAAAGAAAGACTGTCTCAGCTAGAATCTGAGAATAAAATACTCAAGGATGATAGGATACTTCCTAAACAACTGTCCTGAAGACCGTATCCATGAATTTTCTATGCGACCGGATACTAAGGACATAGCATTACAGACTGAGGTAGTGGATGGTATATTGCTGAGACAATCTTCTATGAATAAAGTTGATAGTAAAGGGACACAGTATATGTCTCTTAAAATGACTGGCACAGTAATATGGTTCCATGTGAAGAAAGACTATGGCTTCATTAAACGGCATGACACCGGAGAAGACATATTTGTACATTGGACATCCATAACGAAGAATAACCCCCTAAAACTGTTGTACAGTGTAGGAGATGGAGAGAAAGTAGAATTTGAAGTGTTGGAAGGGGAAAAGGGTGTACATGCAGCAAATGTGACTGGCATAGGTGGAGTACCAGTGAAAGGGAGTCGATTTGCTCCAAACCGACGAGGATCATACAGTTATTGTTATCAACCACGAGAAAAAGCGGTTGATGAAGGAAGTGCATATTCAGAACAAAGGCAAGGGAGAGATCCAGCTCCATGTCATCCTTCTACAACCTTACATTACCGACCTCTCTCGAGATTCAATGGTAGATTAAATCAGTACCAGGATCAAGAAACGGAAAATTCAGATGCTAAAGACTTGATAACTTTAGAAGCTTCGTCAGAGAAAGAAACTAGTCTCAGTGACAATCGTAGTGAGGTACATGATAACTTTACCCTAGCACAATCTCTTAAATCTTCCATCCGAAGTCCAGTACTAAAAGAAGTCAATAAATCAGGTGTAGAAGAGCTAGGGAAACCAGCACGATCAGAGAACACTATCCCTGGGAGGCATGAAGGCTATGTAGTTCCATCCCTCCCTATTTGGCCAACAGTTAAAATGGTTGAGATGAGGTGGCTTGCTAATGGATGTGAATGAATATATACTATTTTAGCATAGTGAGTAAGGTAGATGGTGCTTTGGCACCTAAAGATGTTAAACAGTGACAATGCACCAGGGGGAGAAATGTAACCCTGATTTAGGGGTTAAACAACACTTATACTGAGGTAGTTATAATATGGTGACTAAAATGGAGTATAAGCATATATATTATTCATATAAAAGTTAATGGATGTTGTAATACTGTATGCATGTTTTGAGGTAAATAATACAGTTCACATATATGTAATTGTATGTACATTGATGTAAATGTAGTGGTGAATACAATTAAGGCTTATTTTATGGTTTCACAGTGTATCTAAAGGGTTGATGTCCTTGTGCTCCTGGCTGTCAATCAGCTAGTGGGGTGATTGCCAGTGGGCGGGGCATCACCTCAGAGTGGGTCATGTGACTACTAGAGAGGGGTGGAGAGGTGCTGTGAGTATATCTGAGGGAGAGACTGCATATCCCTTGGTGAGAGGACATAGTTTTTTGCTGCTCCGGCCGTCGCCCGCATTAGAGCTGAGCGGTATACATTGCGGCGGCCGGAGGGGGCTTAGTGTGTGTAGCCAGAATAGGGCTTCCTTACTGTAAAGGTGGTGACAGCAGCATTGAGACTCAGCACTGTTCATAGAACCCGGCATTAGCGCTAGTCAACTCACCCAGCAGTATTGAAAGGGCGCACCTATGACAGGGAGACAGAGAGTGTTCCTTCCTACCTATTACCGGCACAGACTCTGACAGCCACAACAAAGAAGCCAGGACCAGCAGCAGAGGCTCCATTCTGTGTCGCTGTAAGTGTAAGGGAGGAGTCGGGGGAACATCCTGCTGCAGCATCACTAGATCGTAGAAGTGTGAGTGCATAATCCAGCCATTTATATTACCCCTACACTAAGCACAGCAAGCCATAGGTGACTATGGTACATAGTCAATTTCATATTGGGACTAAGGACTCCAGGGCTAGGCCGCAATAATGGCTATTAAGCAGGAGGATAGTAATGGGTCACAGTAGTCAGAGTGACCTATAATTACAGTTCCATGTATTGCTTAATCATAGTGCTAAGGAGAAGGTAGAAAGCACTGGGTATATATATGTAACAGGAGGAGTGGAGTGAAACTTGAACTGTTTAACGCTTCATAAATAGTTTTAAAGCTCCCCCATATATCAGCATCACATCAGTCAAAGGAGAGCCAGAGACATTGTTCCGCAGCGCTAAATAGAAAGTAACACCCTAAAGCTGCCACCTAATGTGTGTATTTATGCCCCTGAATTAGCAGAATTAGAGTCAAGGACATTAAAGGTAGCCATACTACAGTGACATTGGATGGATGTTAAAGCCTCTTAGCCACAAAGGATTAGAATATCATCCCGATTCAAGGACTAGCTTGTGGCACTTTTATACAACTGTGTTATATGTATATTCGTGAACCCGTAAGAAGGACTGACACGTAAGAGACTATTAGTTTTAAAGTTAAAGGATTTGAGCTCGCTGTGACTATGATAAGAGAAACCATCTCTTGCAGATATATTTAATATAGACTCATCCTAAGAGACAACAATAATCTGAGGCATACAGGAATCGAAAAGCTATATATGCTCTGAAATATAGAAAGCATCAGCTACTTCAAATGGACACAAGGACGCAGCATAACAAAGGTTTATCATACCAGCTTCTTAGGATTTTAGTTTAATACTGGACAACTACGGTAACATTTTTACTGAGGAAAGGATACAGATTCCTTGGTAATCAACTGTTGATGTTACTATCTATGAGCTAAATAGATACTTTCTGTTATCTGCCAAGGAGGAACTATAAGTAACCTTATAGGAGAAAGTAATCGCTACCATAAGTAGACTGAGCCAAACATCTTTCTCTTTAACTGAAGAGAGAACTGATAGTTGATACTAAAACATAGTGTCAGACATTCTGTATTAACTGCTGTTATTTTTAGGAAGTTTATGGGCCCTTATAGTGCACTATCATGTTAAGAGTACCCGGGTCACTCTAACACCTAAGGGTGTCTTGAAAAGAAAAAGGATTTGTTGTATTGCATGCAGGTAGTGTGTATAGGCCTAATTGACAGGGGGTTAGCATGGATTAATGACTTAAAGGGGAATGTGTAATTGATGAAATGTTAATGTATACTTAATCCATTTGGTACTGCTCATTAAAGTGTTATACTTTCCATGTGTGTCTGGTCCGTCTGGAAGTTGATCTGAAGATCCTGGAAGAAAGAGACAGGTATATTAGATAATATATATATATATGATATAAGGGAATCATCCCCTAAGGATAGAGATCAGGCTTACTCAAGCAAGCCTTAACGGTAGTTAAATACTACACATAGCTTGAGTGGAGGCACAGCTATTAGGAAACCATCCCTTAATAGAATACATAGACAGCTCTCGTTCAAGGTATTGAGGGTAGGGTTACACATACAAGGGCCCAGTGCATATATGGGAAAACTGACACTTGTGTAGTAGTATGATGTACCCTGTATGTAGGGCGCAATGGCAGGGTGTGCAATCAGTGGAGGTAACATTACAGGAAAAGCACATGGTGGTGTGGAAGAGAGGAAAAAATACAGGGGGAAAAACAATTGCAGGTAACCAGTAGCAGAAGGAAAATTGGGTTACATTTATTTTGATAAGATCATAGTACGGGTGGGTATGAGAATGTGGGGTGCACACTCAGGAGCAATGGGGATGTCCCTGCTGAGCCTGGTCCTGGTGCTGTGCCCCCACAGTTCCCTGTTCATCTTACGGGTTAGGTCCAGGGGCAGACTTGATGTTCTCAGCCGGAGAGGTGGTAAGCCTGGTCCTGGAGGAACAATGTAACTCCGGGACAGATAGACAAGTATCACCAACCACGCTAGGGTGTGAGCTCAGTGGTGGGGATGCTCAAATAAAAACAGGGTATCCCAATCACCTTTTTAACCCTATGCATCTTGTCCTTTGGACAGGACTTCTTAGAGTGGTAAAATCTAGATGTATGATAAGGTGGATACTGCTGATTTCCACCAATCAGAAAACACTGTGCTTAGGCAGAATTAGTATTGGCAAAATAAAGAAAGAGGTTGGGTAACTTCACTGGCCAAAAGATTTTTAAGGTGAAGCACACAATCCATCAGTAGTATCCACCTTATCATGCTCCTAAGGAAGCTGGATGCTCTGGAACCAGTGAAACGCGTAGAGCCTGAGAACCAGAGCCCATGCCACTTGCAGATATCCTGGACTCCTGCTATTCATCTTGACGATATTTGGACACTTTAGCATGACTGCTAAAGATGCATGTCCCGCTTAGCTGATTGGGACTTCACTGGAAACCTGAATGGTTGTAAGTCCTGAGAGTGAAACTTCCTTCTCTTTGTACATTTGCCCAATATTGAGGGCACCCAGGCATAATATTTGATGAACGTATGGGAGTGCTGGTCATTTGTGAGTACTACTATATATATATATATATATATATATATATATACACAGCGGGCTCGTGCGGCACTCCAAGCGACTGTCACAAATAGGCAATAGAGTCCTCGGTGTGGACAACGTTTCAAAGCAATTTAATGTAGCTTTTTCATCAGGTCATATACAACAAACAAAGTGTACTCACCTAAATACCAAGCGTGTGCATCGCTCACCACGCGCTTCCGGAGCTCAGGCACCCGCCAGGCTCGTCGGCGCTATGTGATGACGCAATTGGCCAGTGCCCATCACCATAACAACGAATAATACAAAAAGATGTAGGCTGTATACATACACATGAGAACCGACACATAGATGGACAAGTAGCATCCGGCCAAAACTTAATGAATATTTGCACAGCAAAATATTAACAGGAGTCAAAAAAATAAAAAATACAGATACAATAAAACAGATATCGGCTAGATGAACACTACCTGCTGAGCAAATGCATCGCATAAGGCACTAGTACCCTATATAAGTATTTTGAGTTAAACAAGTATGTGGTCACCAGATAAATTTAGATGCTACTTCCATACAACGAGCTTTGACAAGCTCTTCGAAATTCGTTGTGTATCAGCTTCTTTGCCCCTGTGGGCTGTCATATATTGGTAAGACCGAACGTATGTTTAAGGAACGTATGGCAGCCCACAGGTCGGCAATTAAATCCGCTATCACGACATCCACTAGCGGCATTACGCTATCGCATGATAGACCATGTCCCCCCCCTTATACGTGGGGGTGATAGGGGACATAAATTACTGGAATGTGAGGTCAGGTGGATCCACCGTCTTGGGACCCTCCATCCGAGGGGTCTAAACGAACAGTTAGGTTTGCATGCGTTATTATGAGGAGTGTAGTGCCCCTAAAGATTAGCCATTCATTGTATGGAAGTAGCATCTAAATTTATCTGGTGACCACATACTTGTTTAACTCAAAATACTTATATAGGGTACTAGTGCCTTATGCGATGCATTTGCTCAGCAGGTAGTGTTCATCTAGCCGATATCTGTTTTATTGTATCTGTATTTTTTATTTTTTTGACTCCTGTTAATATTTTGCTGTGCAAATATTCATTAAGTTTTGGCCGGATGCTACTTGTCCATCTATGTGTCGGTTCTCATGTGTATGTATACAGCGTACATCTTTTTGTATTATTCGTTGTTATGGTGATGGGCACTGGCCGATTGCGTCATCACATAGCGCCGACGAGCCTGGCGGGTGCCTGGGCTCCGGAAGCGCGTGGTGAGCGATGCACACGCTGGGTATTTAGGTGAGTACACTTTGTTTGTTGTATATGACCTGATGAAAAAGCTACATTAAATTGCTTTGAAACGTTGTCCACACCGAGGACTCTATTGCCTATTTGTGACAGTCGCTTGGAGTGCCGCACCAGCCCGCTGTATGTATTCATCCCATGTGAGGGCACCCAGCGCTTTTGACTATAATGGGAGAGCTGGACCTGCCTGTTGTATATATATATATATATATAGGGATGTAGTTATGTGTCAGGAGACAACCGGTCACAACACCTCACCCTACATCCCTCTCCCTGAGAATCTCACAGGTATTTCAGCAGGGTGAGTTTTGGTGTTCATATTGTATGTGTCAATTGTTTTGTGCTGCATCATATCCTGACGATGGTGCATGCTGGCACCGAAACGTTGATAATATGAAGTGATGTTTTGCTGAATTTTTAATACACTTTTTTGCATAATCAAAGCCTCTGAGTGCTGTCCCATATAGGTTTCTACTTTTGGTGGAAGCACCGCATTGGACTAGGACACTGGGGTAATATTAATATTACTTATATATTGAGTGCCAGGCCCAGCTTCTATATTTGGATGGATTTGTTCCTTCATTTTCAAGGCACCATGGAATTTATATGTGACTGACACACCTTGCTTTTAATTGGATACTTTGGAGACAGATGTGTGGTTTTTACTTGCTTTGCACACTCTATTATCTACCTCTCCCGTTGTACACAATGGCTCACCAACCGCATACATTACCAACGCTGGGTGAAACCATGAGTTTTACGGATGAACAAATAAGTAACATTTTGTTTGATGAAGATCCACAATATGCTACACAGGCCGATTCATGTGAAGTGTTGTTTGTTTCAGAGTCTATATAAAATAAAAAGGCGTGAAATTGATTTTACATTACACGGGATAACTCTGTCCGACTATTATTGTGATAAATATATCCCACATGGATTTCATGTCAAGAACGCACCCACTATCGGTCGGTATAATCAAGAATTTTGCCACAAATGGATTGCGATATTAAACAAATGTTCATTTGATTTGATGATACTAGTAGTGGAGGAGGCAGCCAAAGAGTTGGAGAGTGTGAAAGCGAAGATTGTCTCATTTGAAACCATGCACATCAGCACTTTATAAGAGGACACAACTACGGATTGGCTTACGAAGTCACAGAAGCAGTGTGATAAGTATCGAGCACAGCTCAACAAGTTTAAAAGACTTAAACGTGTTAAAGAGGTACAGGATTATGAGGAAAATACTGTATATCGTTGGGTCACTGGTGGTGAACCAAAAAAGAATTAGAGGAGATTTTACAATCAATCCAGAGGATACCGTGGATACAGAAAGACCAATGAAACACCAACATCACAGAGTGATAGTGATTTTGTGGTATCTGAAGGAGAAGATATGAATAATTCCCAGGCTGCCCCTTTAGGGGTTCGTACCCGCACTGGGGTCCCAAATGCAGGAGGACCTATACGAGGAGAGGTCGCCAAATGCAGAGGGGTAGGCCGACCACCGTGCATTTTGAGCAGAGGATTAGCGTTCAGTGGCGCACCCAGGGGGGTTTCCGAGCACCCAGAATCTCCCCTCCACCGAAAAAAAATAATAATATTTTTTTTTGCTGCATGAGTACTATTAATGGCTGTTTAGCATCCTCTGCAGCCTGCTGTCTTCCTGGTGGCACTTGTAAGTGCTTAATAAAAGTTTATTTTAATTATAGTACATATATATCGATGTGCATACATATATACACACATGTATATACATACATGTAAACACACACACACATATGATATATGATACATGCGTATATATATACGTGTACTGTATGTATATATATATGTATGCATGTTTAATATGCTATATGTATATGTGTGTATATATATATATATATATATGTATATATGGTATATATATATGTGTATATATATATATATATATATATATATATACACACACACACACACATATATATATATATATATATATATACAGACACACTAGTTTTACAGACCCAGCATATACTGGTTCACCTCAGTCCCCACCCCCGTGCTTGGCTCCACCCAGTTCTGGAAACCCCCCATGCAAATCCTGCGTTTGCCACTGGCGTTTGTACCGACTAACCATCATGCTGAATACGATTTGGCATGGATTTACAAAAATTTGGCAGAAAACTTAGATTATAAGAATTCTTTGCCGGTAAAACAGAAAATCCGGTAGTGGATAAAGCTCATCAGGATCCTGTTGAAAGATTCTGCAGAGGGAATGTTAAATCCACGTTTGATCTGCCGGTTCTAAATCCATCACTCAAATGTTTCACCAGGTTGCTAGATGACTCTGTACATAAATATAACAATGAGAACAAGTTCACCAGATACAATTTAACAAAAAGAGAGCGTGAAGCACTTAAAAATCTGGGAAGTTATAATGACATCGTCATTCGCCCAGCCGATAAGGGCGGGGCTATCGTAATTCAGGACATTACGGATTACCGCAAAGAGATTGAGAAACAGCTAAGTGACACCTCTGTGTACAAGAAGCTGACTAATAACCCAGTAAATACATATAAACGAGTATTGGACAATATACTTAAACAAGCACAGCAGGATGATATCATCTCTGAAAGGGTGTTGAAAGCGTTAACTCAAATACACCCGATTACACAGATTTTGTACACTATCCCAAAAGTCCAAAAGGACATACACAACCCGCCCGGACGCCCTATAGTGTCCGCAATGGGCTCCCTGTATCAGCCCGTTTCTCAGTATCTAGACACCCTGCTACAGCCCTGCATTGTACTCGAGGATTCTTGTTTAAAGGATACCACCAATTTCCTATTGCGGATCAAGGAATTTATGACAGCACCATTTCATCTGTTGATGTGCACATTTGATGTACATAGTTTGTACACTGTAATCCCCCACAGGGAAGGATTAATGGCAGTGGAGGAGTTTCTTAGGAATAGCAATTACTATACGGGTCCGGATGTTTCATTTGCTATACAATTACTTACTTTGGTATTATACAGAAATTGTTTCTTGTTTGATTGACATTATTATTTACAGGTTTCTGGATGTTCCATGGGATCAAAGGTATCCCCGACATATGCAAATATATACATGTATGCACAAGAACATCAATTTATTTTACAGTAATCTGATTTTTCAGGAACATGCAAAATTATTTTTACGGTACATTGATGACCTTATCATTATTCTGTTAGGACTATGGTGGAGTCTATTAACAACTTGAGAGGTCCTATACAATTTACATATAAGATGAGTTTCTCTGAAATGTATTATTTGGATGTACACCTTGTTAACAGCGATGGAAAGCTAATTACATCAGTGTACAATAAAATCACTGACCGAAACACATCATCCGACAGCCCTTAAATCTGGCCTCCCATATTCACAGATGCTAAGGGTGGCCCAAATTAATAGCGAGCAGTCAATGTTGGAAAAGCAACTTGATGAGATGGTGCTGAAATTCATACAACGAGGATATCCTGAAGATTTATTGTTACAACATAAAGAAAAAGTCTTGAAAATTCCTCGTGACCAATTACTGATGGGCCAAAGCAATAAACGTGATAAAGATGAACACATCATTTGGACAACAAATTACATAACTAGTAGCAATATTGTTCAGAAAGCCACCAAGGCATTGTGGCCGATTGTCAGTACAGACACCGATTTAAGCGCCTTTAAAAACAAAAGACCAATGGCCAGTTTTCGTTGGGGCGGGAACATAAAAATTGGGTTATGCGTACAGACATCATGGGCTGTTCGGACAATCCAATGACAGGAGCTACCAAATATCACAAGGGATGTTATAGATGCATACAATGCACCACCTGCAGTCATATGGACACAGGGAAGGCTTTCCGACATCCACATAGTGGCATATATATTGCCATTAAGCATTCAGTAACGTGTACAACTGCTTACGTAATTTACATCATACGTTGCCCCAGTGGGTCTTACTATGTGGGAAAGACGATACGACCATTTAAGGAGAGAGCTACACAACATTGTTCAGCAATTAGAGCTGCTATATCCAGTGGAGACAGCGATCAGCCTGTGGCTAAACATTTTGCAGAACGGGGACATTCACCAGCTAGTGTCAGATATATGATCATCGATCATGTACCATCTAATCGCCGGGGAGGTGATAGGAATAAACATTTGCTGATCCTGAAAGCACAGTGGATAATGAGACTGGATACAGTGGCCCCACGAGGCTTCAATGAAAAAATTTGCTGGAACAGTCTTATTTGGTAGCAGTGTAGTATGATATCTATGGAATACCTATATAATATCTGATAGTATTGCTTACATTATAGCTGATATTTCAGTGATATTTCATTTTAGTAATTCAATAGGACAATCAATCTAATCACAGATATATGCATATTCCAATAACCAAAAAATAACGAGGTTGATGAAAAGAGTGATGAAAAATACAATTCTCATTGACAGTTTCTATATTCCTAACTTTCTCTAATAATGATGTGTCACTCTTCATAGGCAATTTACGTTGGAGCTCTCTTTTGTGATCCTGAAGTGCCACAGTTTTTCAATGGAGTGGTGACACCACTTGTAATACAAATGATAAATGTCACTTTGAGTCAATTATGAAAATAAGATGTAAATAGTGAATCTAGTATCTCTAACAAAAGCAGCTTACTCTGTAGTAAGGGTTCCTTGGATAGGTTACCTCAGTCAATATTCCTTGGGTAAATAACTCTGTCCTTTTACTCCCTGAAACAGCTAAATGTCTCCTAAGCTCTTCTTAGAAAGTGTGTCTCTCTCCTGATAACTATATTCAAATGAGGGGCTAGTTTGCAAGCTGTTACTTTAGGGTCTGGTGACAACTCTTGTCTTCCAACAATAATGCGCAGTGTGTGTAACCAAAGGATAATTGGTCTTGCAGCCCTCCACACCAACAGTACCTGTGTTCTCACTCTGATCCTTTGTTGTAATTACTTCCACTGGATGGACCTGTCTCAGTGTTTTTCAGCGTTACAAAATGGCCATGGCGTCTGAACCTTTTAATAGGTCTGGTGGTCCCCGGTACTCGACTGTGGCATCTCACACCCATTCTCCATCTCTCGCCACTCCACTGCTTCAGGTCTGCATTGCTGCTCTCCACTACCCAGCGTGACAACTAGGTTTGCTCTGTCTTGTCAGCTCCTGCTCCGCTCCTCTCAGGTTGTCCAGCACTACAATGGCTTCTTCTCATCTCCACCTTCTTCTCCCAACAAGACTCCTCTGCTCCCAGACTTCCTTGTCCAACCTTACCCCCTGCTGTATCAACATGACACTTCACCAGACCTCAAACACTCTAAGTCACTTTTTAATAGGGCACACACACATAACTTTCCAGAGTGCAACATTAATAAGTGTACAAAAAATATTTTATCTTGTTTATTTGGCACTTCATATCATTATTATATTGTGTACAAATAGAGTAAAGTAACTTTAATTTTTTTTATTAACATTGTCAAGTAAACTCTATGCAATGTCTACACTAATGAGGTCCATCTATATACACAGACATGTAGGGGCAGATTGGGAACAAAAAGTGGCCCTGGAAAAATTTGTACTAGTGGCCCCACATGGGCAGCACCAGAGGTGTAATGTCTAGCTATGTGCCATGGCAGCAGCACCCTTCCCCCAAGACTCTCCAGATAGTGGGCATGTCCAGCATCAAGGGGGAAGTTACATTTTTTATTTATATACTATGAGCACATTATATGATACACCTTCAGAATTTAGGAAATTATGGGGGTAATTCCAAGTTGATCGCAGCAGGAAATTTTTTAGCAGTTGGGCAAAACCATGTGCACTGCAGGGAGGCAGATATAACATGTGCAGAGAGAGATAGATTTGGGTGTGGTGAGTTCAATCTGCAATCTAAATTGCAGTGTAAAAATAAAGCAGCCAGTATTTACCCTGCACAGAAACAAAATAACCCGCCCAAATCTAACTCTCTCTGCAGATGTTATATCTGCCCCCCCTGCATGGTTTTGCCCAACTGCTAAAAAATTTCCTGCTGCGATCAACTTGGAATTACCCCCTATATCAGGGGTGGCCAACCAGTCAGAGACAAAGAGCCAAAAAATCTTGTTAGGTACGTCAAAGTGCTGACATGGAGCCGAAAGTGCGCTTTCAAAAATGGGGTGTGGCCTTGTGCCTGCTAGGTCATGCCCCTGGTATCAAATACATTGAAAAAGATAGATCCACATAAAATATTTTTTTTATGCCAGAACCAACATAAAACACAATTTTAAAGCCAGATCCAACATAAAATAATTTAAAAAGGCAGATTCACATAATACACTTCAGCTCTCCCATGTGTCACTCCAGTCAGCACTCTCCTGTCCTCCAGTCAGCTCCCTGCTGTGTCACTCCAGTCAGCTCCCCTATGTGTCACTACTGCTAGCACCCTCCTATGTCACTCCAGCCAGCCCCCCCTTGAGTCGCTCCAGTCAGCACCCTGCTGTGTCACTGCAGCCAGCTCCCCTATGTGTCACTCCTGCTAGCACCCTCCTATGTCACTGCAGCCAGCTCCCTATGTGTCACTCCTGCTAGCAACCTCAAATGTCACCCCAGCCAGCTCCCCCATGAGTCACTCCTGCCAGCACCCTCCTGTGTCACTCCAGCCAGCTTTCCCTTATTTCACTCCTGCCAGATCCCTCATGTGTGACTTCAGAGTCCCCAACTCATACCATTGCAGCAGCTCCTTATGTGTCCTCTGTTTGGGGGTGGGTATCTCACCTTTAGTATCTGGCTCCCTCAGTTCTCAGTCCCCATAGTGCTGCTACGTGTCTTTCTGGAGTGCAGTGGTTACCGGATCTGTTGTGGTCATGTGACTTCGAGTATCAGGAGCCACATTTGAAGAAAGAAAGAGCCACATGCGGCTCAAGAGCCACAGGTTGGCCACCGCTGCCCTATATCATTCTTTGGAAATATATATTTTCTTGCTTATTACACCAACCGTATCCCAATCACTATTCACTCAATCTTATATGTCAGCCAAGCACTAGATCATCTGCAATCACAGGCTAAGTAATTTACATATATGCAAATTATTTTGCATCTTATTCATTATGTCTATAAATAGGACCACATGTCCTCAAACAAAACAGGCCCCACGGGTGCATCGGCTCACCGGGACTCTTCCCTGTGAACCCTATGGCCAATCCGCCTCTGACAGTGCCATCCCGACCTTCAAAATCCCAACAGCCCCCTAGAAAGTACCCTAACCCTCCCCTGCCCCCTACCCTAACCCTCCCTTGTGGGTGCCTAACCCTTTCCCTCCCCGATGGTGCCTAACCCTAACCCTCCCCGGTGGGGCCTAACCTTCCCTTCCCCGCTGCCTAAACCTAACCCTAACCTCTCTTGTAAGTGCCTAACCCTAACTCCCCTCCCCGGTACCTAACCATCCCCTTCCCATCCCTGCACCCTAACCCCCTATTAGTGCGTTAACCTAACCTCCCACCCCCTGCAGCAAGTCGCGAGTGCATCCCGCTAACAGAACATTGGGCATCCTAGGCATCGGTATTCTGACGCTGGGATCCCAAGCTCCATCGGGATTATGATGTTGGCATTATGCCGACGTTCAGGATTCCGGTGCTGGTATTTAGACTGCCGGGATCGAGTTGGTGACATTTTAATTACATCTCATCCTTATGTGTCTCTTTTCCTACAAGTTTGGCCACTTCTAAATGATCCCCAAGCTAGATATGATTTATTCTTACCAACACACCCACAAAAATGCTACACATCTACATAATAAATACTAGGTTCACCAAAAACTGCTATGATACCACGGTACAAATTCCAAAAACATTGTGAATACTGCTGTGGCTTTTCCTCAGTCACTGCCATGATATATTATGTGATTAAAATGCATAAAATAAATAATTTGCTTGTTAATCATTGCTCATTTTATTATGTTCTGTAGTTTTTTGCTAAATCAATGTTTTGACATGGAACTGACAGAACAAAATTACAACTTGTCTTGCAACCATGTGTGTTATCTACTCAAACAATATAATTTGGCTTAATTATGAAGAACTGAAAATGAAGACAGGGTATGCAAGATATGAATGGGAGCACATTGGTTTTAAAAAAAAGATATACTTTATAATGACATATTCCCGTTATTATTATTAAAGTGCATCTGTCATCTATATACATTGGAGAAGATGACTATCAATTCACTTAGAACTAGTGGCTCTGTCTACTGCAGCATTTCAGCATGCTCAATTTGGGCAATTAGTTGAAAGAAAATTGAGCAAATTAGATGGTAGTAAATCAGACATTCAAGAAATTGCCGTGTTAGACAGTGAGGGTGCTTGTTGAATTTATTTTAATCTTTTATTACAATTTATAAAATGTTTACCTTGATGGAACTGTGTTTTTTTTTATCCCAACCCTACTATGTATGGAAGTATGCAAGAGCATAGGACCAGAATTGCCAGTGATTGGGCAGGAAGATAAGCATATGTCAGAGATTTCATCTTCAGACATTGGTTAAAATAAAGAGAAGGGAGAAAAGACATGGACTGAAAATGATGTCTGTTGAGAATTTTTAATTCAATTTCCAATTTTGACCATGAAGAGGTGCTTAATAGGCAAAGTGCAGATTAATATACTGTAGTAAAATAAGATTGTCAGAACATATAAGAATTTGCACAGAATATGGTTTTAGGCTTTGTTTGTTACATGGTAACACTTTGTAGAAGACAATAAATACTAAGAGAGTTAGGAAAAATAAACAATAAATACTAAGAGAGTTAGGAAAAAAGTTTTGATACCACTTATGACAGGGGTAGCCACAGTGTCTATCGTGATCGACAAATCGACTGCGGACTGTGAAAGCAATAGCCAATAGGAATCAGGCTGATTGTTGGCTAAGTGTTATGAGTTGCTTTGGCAGCTCAGCACTAGTCCCGGTCATTGCTAAGCGACCGGGATGTCACATTGCTTCCGCCTGGCAGCTTCCCTCATGGTTGCAGAGGTTTTTGGGTTGGCTGCAGGGAAGTGCGGTGCTCCAGCTGAACAAAGTATCTGATTATATGGGGCTTGTCTCAGCAAGCCTCAGGATTGTCTCTTCCTTCCTTTATCTCCCTGACACTCCTGCACCACTTTGCCGGTTATAGTCCACTGTTACTGCTGAAGCCCTTGTTGCCCTGTGTTGTATCTGAATCTTCCTGGCCCTTCTGTATTTCACAGTTTATCCAGTTAACCCAGTCTATCAGTTATACCCTGCTACAATCCACGTAATGGTGGAAAACCACTGTTTCTCTGGCTGCCCCTGACTTAAGACCATTGATGCAGAACACTTATATTCAAAGTGATAATTTACCATATAATAATGTGTACACTATAATAGGACATTATTCATATATGTCAAGCTTCTGTGCAGGGGAAAATACAGGATTTATAAATAGGATTTATACATACAGGTATATATATAGTATATATATATATATATATATATATATATATATATATATTAGAGACAAAAAGAAAGGGGGCGCTCCATAGTGCATAAAAGTTTTATTCAAATAAGCAAGTAAAAACACACTATCAGTAAGATGAAACTCGTACCAGAATAATAGACATAGTGGGCTGGCTACCACGTGACATTATTTTTATACCACTGGGCACAAACTCATCCCATATACCAGCATTTGCAGACAGCTTCTCATGTGATGTGCTCACTGCTGACGAAACACCAATGCATTCTGTCCCGCTGAGTGCTCGAGTGGCGTGATGCTGAGTCCCATTGGTAGAGTCAGGGGAAGCCGGAGGTAGCTGGGAGTGCGTCACTAGACCACATCCTCACTGGTTTAGTCACTCGGACTTTGTCAGAGTACATGGTCCAGTGATATACATCTTAATAGGTCAGTCCCAGATAGTCTCAATCAAAAGTGATGTGCACACCACTTTACACAATAAGTAGATTAATACAATATAAAAAAATATGTATATTCAGCTTCACGCCACTCGAACACTCTATTACTCAATGGGCCAATCAGTGGTGAGGGCTGGGCTTTGTGGGTCATATCAGAGGAGGAGCTATGCTCCATGTTCTGGCGCCAGGGAGGAGGAAAAAAAAACATTGCTGGGCCATATGACCTCAATGGTGGAAAACCACTGTTTCTCTGCCATCGATGGCAAAACCATCTGTCATTGGTGGTTAACCATCGATGTTTGTTGCCAACGATGATAGATGGCCTGTCCTACAGTGATGAGGGGCACCAGAGAGGCTGGGAAATATTAGGGGAGGGAGAGAAGAGGGCAGAGGGAGAGGGAAGGTGCAGATACACTTTGCATGCTGCAGCAGACACTGTACCTGTTGCTGCCCCATCCACACATCACTGCTTCTGTGAAAAGACCCTACTCCTCTGTGCAGGTAGAAACTTCTTACTCAGGAGCCTGCTGACTACTAAACCCCTCCCACAGTGCTACACATACATACATACATACATACATACATGCATACATACATACGTGATGCGGTCAGAATGCTGGCTGTTGGGATCCTGGCAAATACCAATGCTGGAATCCCGACACCCTTTAGAATCCCTACACCGGAACTCCAAAAGGGCCAGGAAACAGACGTCAGAATACCAACAGCCAGCATCTCGACCAAAGGTATTGCTGGTGGCTTAGGTTTAGGACCGGGGTGAGGAACGGTTAGGTTTAGGAGCCAGATGGGGGATTAGAGTTAGGCTGCCAGAGGAGGACACTGTTAGGGTTAGGTTGCAGGGAGGAAGGGTTAGGCACCCCCAGAAGGGGTTAGGGTCGGGCTCCGGGGGAGGGAGGGAGGGTTAGATTTAGGCAGCAGGGATAGGGACTTAGGTTTAGGCACCTCCAGGGGGTGGTTAAGGTCAGGCATTAAGGGGGAGGTTAGGGTTAGGCTGTGGGAACAGAGGGTCAGGGTAGTAGGGGAAAGGGAAAAACACACCACACTAACCCCTGTCGATCTTTCCATCTTTGGGATCCTGGTGTCGACATTCTAAACGATGAGATCCTGTGCGCTGGCTGTACATACTGAACCCATAATACATACCAGCATACACACACACACACACACTCATTCATACATGCACTCATACATGCAACTACTTGCTATAGGGAAGAGGAGTCTCAAAGTGGCAGGTAAAGATTAGGGAAGGGAAAGAGGAGGGATAGATGCACATTTCATGCTGCAGCAGACACTGTCCCTGCTGATGCCTTCTCCACGCATCACTGCTCCTGTTGTGTCAGAACTCTAGTCCCCGGTGAACCTTCTCACTAATGACTCTGCTGGCTACTGCACACATACAAACACCAGCCCCTATGTGCAGTGCTAAACATACATATGCACAGTCATACATACATAAAAGTACACAGACTGGTTTCCCTTTGTGCCTTGTCACTTTGCATCACGCGGGATATCACCTTTGACCAAGGTGCTTATTCTCTGTCAGTGGAGCCGCTGTGGAGGAAGTGGCTCAGACCAGACTTTGTCAGGATGAAGGGAGGTTAGTACATGCCCACACATCAGAGAAATGTCAGCCAATGTGACTTTTAACTTACAAAATATTTACTCAAACGGACATGCTAGACTATTCAACATGCCCGACCGATCAATATTACAGGATTGGTCTTGTGCATAAACTACAATTATCTGGCTGATCTGTCGATATGGGGTGGATCGGCCAGCTACTATAATTATAGCTTGTGTACCCAGCATAACAAACAATGCCAGATCATTCAGAGGAAGGCTACAAACTGTATTACTGGCTTTACTAAGAGGGATACCGCTAACAACCTAACAACCTAAAACAAAGGGATTTCACAGCAAAATGGCTTACCTGCCTGGACTCTCCTCAGGATTTTTCATTACTGATAATGCCACAAATATTTTGAGAGCATTGCAGCTGAGTGAATTCGAACACGTCTCATGGTTTGCTCACACAATCAACTTGGTGATACAAAGTTTTTTTAAGAAATGACAGGTGTGTACAGGAGATGCTGCCTGTGGCCAAAAAATGTTCAGGATATTTTTTGGGCATTTAACAACAGCATGTAGGAGAATGCAGTGGCTGCAAGAACAGTTCAATTTGTCCTGCCACCAACTGAAGCAAGAGGTAGTAACAAGGTGGAATTCTTCCCTTTATATGCTTCAGTGGATGGAATAGTAACAAGTCATCAAAAGCAACACAGTAAACCAGGACATTGGGAAAGGAGGGGGAATGTATCTTAGCCCAACGCAGTAGAGAATTCTTTACATGTTGTGCCAAGTGCTAAAACCATTTGAAGTAGTCACCTGTGAAGTGAGTTCAGACAGTGCCAGCTTGAGTCAGGTGATTCCCCTAATTCGACTTTCGAAAAAGCAGCTCGAGAAACTGAATAAGATGAAACAAAGTGATTCTGCATGTCGGACTTATAGATCAAGTCCTTTATTTGCTTCACCAGGATCCAAGGGTTTTCAACACCAAACAGACCCAGTGGTGATGCAGATGAGTCAACAATTTGACATCTGGTCAGGTCTAAAAGAATTGCCCAAAATAAGTGACACCTTTACCGTAATGCCATCTGATATGGTCAGCATCCAAAAAATAATGGAGTATTGTTTAATGACAGCATACAAATAGGCATATCACAGAGTCCCTTTGACTACTGTGAGGAAAAAAGAGGATTTGGGGGGCCTTGTACAAATTCGCTTTGCATTACTTAAGCTGTGTTCTCCAGTGTGTTCTCATAAAGAACTTTCAGCACAGCTGGGAACCTTGTCAATGATCGGTGTATTAGGCTATTTACTGAAAATGTGGAAAAGATTACGGCCCTCATTCCGAGTTGATCGGTCGCAAGGCGAATTTAGCAGAGTTACACACGCTAAGCCGCCGCCTACTGGGAGTGAATCTTAGCTTCTTAAAATTGCGACCGATGTATTCGCAATATTGCGATTACTAACTACTTAGCAGTTTCAGAGTAGCTCCAGACTTACTCTGCCTGTGCGATCATTTCAGTGCTTGTCGTTCCTGGTTGACGTCACAAACACACCCAGCGTTCGCCCAGGCACTCCCACCGTTTCCCCGGCCACTCCTGCGTTTTTTCCGGAAACGGTAGCGTTTTCAGCCACACGCCCCTGAAACGCCGTGTTTCCGCCCAGTAACACCCATTTCCTGTCAATCACATTACGATCGCCGGAGCGAAGAAAAAGCCGTGAGTAAAAATACTTTCTTCATAGTAAAGTTACTTGGCGCAGTCGCAGTGCGAACATTGCGCATGCGTACTACGCGGATTTTCACTGCGATGCGATGAAAAATACCGAGCGAACAACTCGGAATGAGGGCCTACATTCAACAAATTCCACAAGGAAGACTTTCACCAACAATTATATCAAAGTACAGAGACTTCTGTAATGGTGCATTCCAGCATGGATGAATTAATATTGTGCAAAGATGATGTAAACACTAATGAAGGTGAGGATGATAATGACAATGACATCTTGCCACAGTAGAGATCATTGACAGCACTGTTAGCTTAACTGCTTTCAACTGATTAGTAGCTTGTTTTGTGGTGGTCCAAACAAACCAAGCATTTCAGCCAAAAAGTGTCAGTCCCTGTTGCTGAAGTGCTTGGTTTGTTAAACTGTGCATGTCCTTTTTAACATCCAACACAAGTATGGGTTGGAGGGCCCAAAGACAATTCCATCTTGCACCACTTTTCTTTTCTGCCACTGTTGTGTTGCAATGTTTCATAGAAGTACTATAAATTGCTGTGTGTTTGTGCCGCTGCTCTGTTACATAATAACAAGGCAGCTTGCTGCAGCCTCTGGCCGAAACTGGATGAAAACAATATTGTGAGCTGTGATGTGGTCAAAATTGACTGGAAATTAATGTAAATTTATTTCATTGAGGTTAATAATATTGTAGGAACAAAAAGGCTCAAATTATGTGATTTTAGTTGTTTTTATAAATTGTTGAGAAAAATACAGATCCAAAACAAAAAAAACATGTGAGGGTGGTTTTGGGAAAACCAAAACCAAAACACATAAGTTAATATGTATCCAAAATAGAAACTAAAACATGGGGTCGGCACACATCTCTATTTAGAATTGATTATTACGGCTTACTCTGAAATATGATGACATACATATTAAGTGGGGTGGAAGAAACATGTTATACAATGATGCAGTTATACAGTATGTTGCCCTGACCATTTAAAATACAGTTATTTTGAAACTATCCATTAAGGATTTATTTATTTAATTAGAAGCTTTATATTTAACTCTGTATAAAGAATCTACAGTACAAGTACTCAGCTTTGATTTGAAACTACTAAAGTACTGTATACTTTTTGAAAAAAAAAATCTAGATGAAAAACTAAAGATGCAAATAACTGCAAAGCATGGATGGAACAAATGTATATAATATTATAATAGTACTATAATGACTATTCATGATATAGAATCAGAAACTGTTCATTCAAAATGACGTATGCACTTTACTTATTTATTGCTACCTGTGAATATGTATATCCAACTATTGAGTCTTATAAATATTTTAACAGTTTATGTGCAAAATATACCCTATAAAATGCATTATTCTGTTGAAGGATGTAAGCACAGCTGTATAACTGAGCAACTAGCAGTTTCAGCCCAGTCATATTTAATGATACACTACATACTTACAAAGTTGCAGATTACAGTTTAAAAAAAGAAACTTCTCGGCTTAAGCAAATATCTACAGATGTCTAGAAATTAAAGATGAATTAAAGATAATTGGATAGAATGTTCACTGTAACCTCAAATGCTTGTATCAAATTCTCATTTTTCTCCCATAGAAATTAGAAACATTAATTAACATATATAAGACTGAAGTGTTCTGAGAGCTCAGTTTACTATGTAAAAAAATTACAGAATTGTCAGCGCGTAAGTAGGAAGTTGAGCATTTGGTTTGCATATTTTTTTGAGTATGCATTTTGACATCGACATTTATAACTTCTGTACAGATAAGTGAAATTTCAAAACATCTCTAGGAAATATTTATCTCATTCTACTCTTGGGGGCTAATTCAGACCTGATCGGTGCTGTGCGTGTTCGTACAGCAGCGATCAGGCCTGAACTGCGCATGTGCCGACACCGCAGTGCGCCGGCGCATGCCAGACAGCTGACGGCTGTCTTTAGCTAGTGATGGCCTCTGGCTGATTGACAGGCAGAGGCGGTCGCTGGACGGGAGGGGGCGGGACAGCGGAGTTAAGCCACCGTTTAAGGGGCGCGGTCCGGCCAACGCAGGCGTGGCCAGACAGTGACAGGGGCGGGCTGCGGCATTTGCGTGACGTCACACGCAACCACTGCAACCCAGGCAGCGACGAGTAGCTTCCAGCCAGCGTGCAGGAGCTGCGCTGGCCGGGAGCTACTCCTGAAGTACAAAAGCATTGCCGCTGTGCGATGCTTTTGTACTTCTGCAACGGGGCAGGGACTGACACTGACAGATGTCTAGAAATTAAAGATGAATTAAAGATAATTGGATAGAATATTCACTGTAACCTCAAATGCTTGTATCAAATTCTCATTTTTCTTCCATAGAAATTAGAAACATTGGCCCTCATTCCGAGTTGATCGGTCGCAAGGCGAATTTAGCAGAGTTACACACGCTAAGCCGCCGCCTACTGGGAGTGAATCTTAGCTTCTTAAAATTGCGACCGATGTATTCGCAATATTGCGATTACTAACTACTTAGCAGTTTCAGAGTAGCTCCAGACTTACTCTGCCTGTGCGATCATTTCAGTGCTTGTCGTTCCTGGTTGACGTCACAAACACACCCAGCGTTCGCCCAGGCACTCCCACCGTTTCCCCGGCCACTCCTGCGTTTTTTCCGGAAACGGTAGCGTTTTCAGCCACACGCCCCTGAAACGCCGTGTTTCCGCCCAGTAACACCCATTTCCTGTCAATCACATTACGATCGCCGGAGCGAAGAAAAAGCCGTGAGTAAAAATACTTTCATCATAGTAAAGTTACTTGGCGCAGTCGCAGTGCGAACATTGCGCATGCGTACTAAGCGGATTTTCACTGCGATGCGATGAAAAATACAGAGCGAACAACTCGGAATGAGGGCCATTAATACACATATATAAGACTCAAGTGTTCTGAGAGCTCAGTTTACTATGTAAAAAAATTACAGAATTGTCAGTGCGTAAGTAGGAAGTTGAGCATTTGGTTTGCATATTTTTTTGAGTATGCATTTTGACATCGACATTTATAACTTCTGTACAGATAAGTGAAATTTCAAAACACCTCTAGGAAATATTTATCTCATTCTACTCTTGGGGGCTAATTCAGACCTGATCGGTGCTGTGCGTGTTCGCACAGCAGCGATCAGGCCTGAACTGCACATGCGCCGACACCGCAGTGCTCCGACACCGCAGTGCGCCGTCGCATGCCAGACAGCCAACGGCTGTCTTTAGCTAGTGATGGCCTCTGGCTGATTGACAGGCAGAGGCGGTCGCTGGACGGGAGGGGGCGGGACAGCGGTGTTAAGCCGCCGTTTAAGGGGTGCAGTCCGGCCAAAGCAGGAGTGGCCAGACCGTGCCAGGGGCGGGCTGTGGCATTTGTGTGACGTCACACGCAACCGCTGCGACCCGGGTAGCGACGAGTAGCTTCCAGCCAGCGTGCAGGAGCTGCGCTGGCCGGGAGCTACTCCTGAAGTACAAAAGCATCGCCGCTGTGCGATGCTTTTGTACTTCTGCAATGGGGCAGGGACTGACACGCGGTGCGGGCTACTCCTGTGCTGGGCGTCCCCCCGCATATCAGTGTGCCTGATCGTAACTGTGCTAAATTTAGCACAGCTACGATCAACTCTGAATCACCCCCTTAGCCTCAAGATTTCGCACCTTACATGGCCAGGCAGAAATTGACCATAAGTTGGCTAGGCCAACATGCAGCCAATCCAATAATAAATGAAAAGTGGTCTCAGATCTCCTAGGTAAAAGTATATAAAATTACTTATAACCCTTTCACATCGCCAAAATAACCCTTTTTACCGGGTTGTTGCCGGGTTGTTGTCGAGTTGACCTGGGTCGATGTGCAGTGTGAAAGCGCCAAACTGAATATCCCGGGATGTCCAACCCGGTATTTCAACCTGGGTTAAAAGAAGGGTTGAACACGTGTCGGACCTGGATTATTGTGCACTGAAAAGCTGCAGTCCTGGGATATTCGACCTGGCTCTGAAGAAATAGCGCTGATTGGCTGTTTCCAGTCAGCTGACGTCTGTTTACTGTAGTGCACTGTGAGCACACGTGTTGGAAAGCAATCAGCACAGTTCTGCACTCCTTTGGACCTCAGTTCTGCACTCCTTTGGACCTCATTAGCCATGACAAACTTCTAGTGATGAGGAAGTCAGGGAGTTGCTGCGGATCAGGGGTGAGGAAGAAATATGTAGGCAGATAACGGGTACAGTCAGGGATGCGATAACATATCGCAACATCAGTAAAATGCTTGCGGCATCAGGTTTTATTAGGTCCCATCAGCAGGTGGTCAATATGTTGAAGGCACTCAAGAAACAATATCACAAGGTTAACGTCCACAATAGGAACCGCAGTGGTGCTGCCTGCATGGATTGGCAATATCCCGCTATGTGCCCATGCATTTGGCCATACCACATTAAGCAGCCCTGTGACATTGTCATCCAGTCTGGCTGCCGCTGAAACTAGCCAGGCCTGTGCTGCAGAACCCCTTCCTCCTGTAGTGACCCCAGAGGCACGGTCATCTCCGCCACCGTGACCTGCATTGTTTGTGGATGAACCTACACCCGTGGCGGATGATCTACTGCCGATGGAAGAAGAAGCCGGCGTGTTGCCTACAACACAGGTGGCTGATGAGATACAACCTGGACCTAGTTTGGCCACAACAACCCCAACAACAAGAACCCCAACGCAGCCTTTACGAGGATTATGTAAGTTAATGATTATATATTTTCAACAAAATCTGGACATACACTTGTCTTATTTGGCTACTTGTCACCCGATGCATATGCCAGAGAAAACGTATAGAAAGTGTCCAATTAATAAGATATTCAAAAGTAATTGGAGATGAATTACAACTAAAATAATATTTAAAATGATAAATGTTGCAGTGTATGCAGTGTGTAGGTGGGAGGAGACCACAGACGAGCTTGCTATCATCACTGCAGTTTTCTGTAGCCTCACTGCAATTCACATTTGTAAAAAATGTTTTGATCTCTTGCGCCCACAGTGTATACTGTACCGCCCGGCAGGAGGAGGCCTAACAAGACAGAACAGGCAGCCAAAGCCATGATGACTGTTCTGCTGGATAAGCTTGAACAAATGGACACAGCCATGGCAACCAGGGAATATGCGCCTCCCCAATACAGTCACTCATATCCCCATTTCAATCCTGCACCTTACCCAGCACCATATGAGTATAGTCACACCCAACCACCCCCTACACAGAGGTCGGTAGATCCTAATGCACTGGTGTAGCCAGCACAGTATGAGTATAGTCATCCCCAACCACCCCCTACTCAGAGTCCGGTAGACCCTAATGCTCCGGTGTATCAAAATTGAACTTAATCTCAAAGGTTTTTATTTATATTACCTGAGTATTTGCTTACTTGTTGTTGTTGTTGTTATTATATTTTAGAAAAAACTTAAAACAATAATATGGTATATATTAACATAGTATTGTTATTTGGTATTTACAGAGCTAGTTTTGAATAAAGGAAAAAGGTGTCACGCCAGTTTTGTTAACCTACTGAAATGTAATTTATCATCAAAAAAACAAAGTGTAACACACAATAGCAGTTGAACATGGGCACAGAAGTTGAATGGCAATAAACATTTTTGGGAAACTATAACAAACTAAAAAAAATTTAAACCAACAAATATGAAAAGTTGTCCATTATTGCAGCCCTAATTTGTTCCGCACTTGCTGCATGGTCTCCGGATCAAGTGCTGGATAGACACATTCAGAGTCCTTTAATGTCCACTCCGGTAGGAATTCCTCCCTCCTAAACTCGCAGAGATTATGCAATATACAGCATGCTGCCACAATGTTAGGCATAATCAAAAGGTCCACATCGTTCCTTTTCAAAAGACAATGCCAACGACTTTTCAACCTGCCGAACGCATTTTCTACAACCATTCTGGCGGAGCTTAGGGTGTGAGTATATCTTATCTGGTTTGGGCTCAGCTGACCTTGTTGCGGGAACCCCTTAATCAACCATCATCTCAAACGGTAAGCTGCATTACCAATTATATGGACCGGTACTTCCACCCCATCAACTGTTTTAGAGTTCTACACAAAGAGTAAAAAAATAAATAAAATACATTAAGAATAGGAGCAGATTCCTCCGTTAGGGGCAGACTGGTGGCCACAGATGGGGTGTTGGCATTTGCGGGTAAGATGAAATAATATTTGGGTGCCACTGCAGATATCCAAGACGTTCTTTAGGAAACATTACCCCCTATTTTAATGGTCAGGACGTCATATATATGCATGAACAACAAGGCCAGCCACAATAACATAGTTTAAAAATTAAAATGTACTTACCACTCTAGGGAAAAGCCAGCTGCCTTGCTTTTCCTCTGCTAGCTGAAACAGTTCTGAATTGGCAAGTACCCGAGCATCATGTGCCTGTCCAGGCCAACCGATAAATACATCTATGAAGCTGGGGGGTAGGGGAAAAAGTTTGGAAATTTAGAAAGAAAAAAATATATATATATATATATATATATATGTATTGGTAGATGCTCAATTATCTTAGTGATATCATTCAGGTGCTCGAAAGGGAGGGGTATTTCTGAGCAAGAAAAAAAAGGCATTTGGTTTCCCCCAGCACCCTGAATGATAACAGTAACCAGATATAAATCCCACATAATAATATAATTCAGAGATCTTCGTTACACATATTTGCGCAAATGTGTGGTTAAGCCCCAAAGCCGCATCAAGGCGTCTCTGTATATTTGGGGTCCCTAGCGCTATATCTAGGTGCAGGGTGTGGCAAAAAACTATAGTGTTAATAAATTAGTATTTAGGAAGCCGAAGCTATAGAGAGGGTGATACAAACATGAAATGTAATTAAAATAGAGAAATAGTGTTAAAAAATTAATAAGTGAAAAGTGTTAATAGAATGTAAAGGTATGCCACACTAAAGCCATCCAGCTCAGCCAGTCCAGAGGCACCACACCTCACACCTCCATTACCCCAATCTGGGTCTAATATTAACCAGCAAGGAGCCACATGATAATGGCTCCTTACTACAATATATCTAAGCTAAGAGCTACCTACCTTGGAGCAACCCCATAATGCTCCATGTGGCATGTCAGGGCCTGCACCTCCTCCGAATGCAGGAACCTCTCTGCCTCTCACAACAGACATATGTATTGGTAGATGCTCAATTAGCTTAGTGATATCATTCAGGTGCTCGAAAGGGAGGGGTATTTCTATGCAAGAAAAAAGGGCATTTGGTTTCCCCCAGCACCCTGAATGATCACAGTAACCAGATACAAATCCCACATAATAATAGAATTCAGAGATCTTCGTTACACATATTTGCGCAAATGTGTGGTTAAGCCCCAAAGCCGCATCAAGGCGTCTCTGTATATTTGGGGTCCCTAGCGCTATATCTAGGTGCAGGGTGTGGCACCCCAAAACAACAGCATAAGCCAGAAAGCCCAGCGTAGCATACCAGTGAAAAAACTAGACTGTAGGAGGATTGACCAAGGCAAAGAATTGTGTGGAGAGCCAATATAAAACAAATGGGGAGATATATGAAGCCATGGAGAGTGATAAAGTGGAGGGGGATAAAGTACCAGCTAATCAGCTAAAATATACTGGTAGGTAAGTTGGCTCCTGACAAAACCATAGTGTGTAAGTGAGTGCATGTACATGTGTTTAGGGCAGACTAGCTGGGCCAAGTGGTTCTTGTTTGCCATCAAATTCTTTGTTTCTATGTAACTGGCATGTTACAGTCTGTATTTAAAAAGATCAGATCGGATCTGAACTGCGCATGCGTATGCACTGCAATGCATCGGCGCATCGCACAACAGCACCGGGCATCGGTGCCTAGCAATGGGATGGTGCGGAAAAAATGATTGCACGGGCAATCACAAGGTGATTGACAGGAAGTGGCCATTTGTGGGTGGCAACTGACCGTTTTACAGGAGTGTCCAGAAAAATGCAGGAGGGACCAGGTGTTTTCAGGGAGAGTGTCTGACGTCAGCTCCGGTCCCAATCAGCAGCAAACAATCACAGCATGTGAGTAAGTCCTGGGCTGTGCAAAGACTGCACAAACTGATGTTTGTGTAGTTCTGCTACAAAAATGATCGCACACCTGCACAGCACTTTACCCCTCCCCCTGTAGGCGGCAACTATCTGATCCCAGGGCTGCAGAAAATGCACCCTAGCGATCAGGTCTGAATTAACCCCTGAGATCGCTGTATTACTATGATTATGAAGTATTCAAGTCCTGGGCTGAATGTAATGGAGTGCGAGGTGGCCGGTGGTCTGAGATTCAAACTCGTACTTTTTTTTTTTTAAGTGGAAAATATTTACAAGGCAAAACCAACGTGTTTTGCCTTGTAATGTTTCCTGCCTTAGAAAAAAGCACAGGTTTGTCCGGAATCTCGGAGCTCCTGCCGCCTCGCACTCCATTACATCCGGCCCCTCATTTCTGATACTTTTTAGTGTTGTGGGGAAAATATTTTATTGTAAGCACCAATACCAAAAGTCTTTCTGGTTTATATCTTCTTTCTATACTGGAAAAATATAATCACATACCTCATTCACAGATGATGTCCATGAGAGCTCTGGGTCAGAAGCAGTAGGCAGACAGTATGGGGACATATTCCAGAAGCTATTCAGCCTAATGAGAGTTAAAGAGAACCTTTAAAAAGCAGAGTTTGTTAAATAGAAAACTTCCCAATAAATAATAATAATAATAATAATAATAATAATAATAATTTATATAGCGCTCTTTTTCCAGTGGGACTCAGTGCGTAATTATTATTATGTTTGCATTATTACTCTGCCTTTTCTAATTTTTCAATTATATTTTTAAGTTTAATTTAGCTTTTGAAAAAAACATTATTATGCCTTGTGTTTTAGCTGCTGTTGCGCTTAAATCTGTTGTTTGTTCCTCAAATATATGGAGATATTTAACTTTTCATCATCATCAATAGATACAACTGGTAATCTCTGTCAGTATTTACTGTCGCAAAAAAAATATTCTGGTATCCTGCTCTGTGTGTGGAAAGAAATCACAAGAAAACTCACTGTATCTCATTCTGTGCTGACCAACATCTCATCAAACCTTTCCTAAATGTCCTCAGATGAATAATTGTTCTTGCTTGCCTGGCTTTCATAAATATATACATTTGTAGGATAATTGTGAAACTTAGGACCCTAATACCAGACCATTATGAACAGATATAATGGACTAAATAAAAATGTTTATACTCCTGCATCCACTGCTCCTGGGTTTATGTCTACTGGTTTCAACTAAGTGTTCCAAAAATAATAGCTTCCTCCTTGATAGACTAAATTGTATACATTATGGGGTGACTTTTTCTTGTTTTAGTTGTCACTGAAATAAAATATACAGCATTTTGTTCTCACAAAATCTTTCATCACAAAATATCTACTGTACCACAATTTCAGAGTATACATTAACAATTAACATATATTTTTGTTTAGAGGGTGGTTTAATATGCAGAAAACATAATGTAAGGTTTATGCACATAATAGATAACGAATACACATATAATAATATCAAGCACTTTATAGCTAGCTGATATAATTGATATGCTTATCCAATCAACCATGTCATTTAAAAAACAAAAACAAATGCACCAATAACATTTTATTTGATTTCCTTGGAGCCTAATTCTAATAAACAAAAAGGGGGTGGGGGAGGGGTTAACATTTCTCTCTATACTTTTAATCTGGAAAGGTTTTGCTTTTATTAGCAGAGGCATGTTAAGGGGGCTGGGGTTTGGTATGAGAGGCCATCACTCACTATCAGGGGCGTCAGAACGTTTTTAGGTTGGGGGGGCAAGATATAATCTCATTTTGGTGCTCCTAAATTGCTGAATCGCTAAAGGCCAGATCCACATAAAATACATCGAGAAGGCCTGATCCACACTAAATTTCCACACCCAGTAAAGCATACAATTTTTTTGGCTGCATCATGTACAGATGTAACCATGCTTATCATCACGACATGGATGGCGTGGCTAGTGTTCCCGCATCTATGGCATGCACGCCATAGACTTCAATGGTGCAATCACCAGCTGCAGCTTGCCGCGATGCATATGCCCATGCATATGCATCGTGGCAACATCTGTAATTAGAGACCAGAATGTCTGATTGTAATATGTCACTTCAGCTCTCCCATGTCCCTCTAGTTTCCCACCATGTGCCCCATGTAGCAGGGAGAGTAGATCAAGCACTAGCAGTGACCAGTGCAGTGCTGGCGCCGAGGTGACTGATTGTATGCTGAGGGGGAGTTACAGGGAGAGTGAGGGCATGGATGCTGACAGGGAGTTAGAAGGAGGGTGAGGAGCACTGAGGGGGGAGCTACAGGGAGGGTGAGGGAAGGGGCACTGGGGGGGGGGAGTTACAGGTAGGGTGAGGGCGGGTGCACTGACGGTGGAGTTAGAGGGAGGGGGAGGGCAGGGATGCTGACAGGAAGCTACCGGTTGGGTGAGGCCAGGAACGCTGACAGGGGAGTTAGAGGGAGGAAAAAATTGGTGGTTGCTCCCTGCGCACTACCCAACAGGAATAAAATATAAAGTACTCAGTTTTGGTAAATTCAAAGAGGTTTATTACTTGACAAATATTACTTAAAAACAACTGTGATGATATAGCATGTGCCTGTTCTACTGGAATGGCCATGGGGGGCTATGGAAGTGATATATGAATGGGTGGTTCCTATATAAGTATATAGGGAATAGGAATGATAGTGTACAATCCTAGTACCGGTACACTTGACAAACAAAATATATTGTCAGAGACAAAGACAGAACACAAACATATACAAACAACCCATGTGAATGGCAGTGTGCTATGCTGCGTCTTACTCTCATCTGCCGTTGTAATAGGTAAAGCTTTACTGAACCGTTTAGGTCAGAGGTTCTCAAACTCGGTCCTCGTGGGCCCACACAGTGCATGTTTTGCAGGTAACCCCGCAGGTGCACAGGTGTATTAATTACTCACTGACACATTTTAAAAGGTCCACAGGTGGAGCTAATTATTTCACTTGCAATTCTGTGAGGAGACTTGCAAAACATGCACTGTGTGGGCCCACGAGGACCAAGTTTGAGAACCTCTGGTTTAGGTGAGGTCCCTAGAATACCCAATGTGTGGGAATAGCCCATATATAAACCGCGTCCTTAATTAGGCAAAAGTCTTGTGTGGCAATTGGTATGATGTGTGGGTATATTACCCGTATAACTGCTCCTTAGAGTGAGGTGGGGATGAATTCCTTACCTCCTCCGTGGTGCGTTCCGAATGCCCGGATGTTCCCTGATGGTGATCGTCCTTCTCTGGGGGAGATGGTGATGTCTGCCGGCAGACTTCATCACAGCGCGCCGTGAACGTCTAGCGGAACGCCTGACCGGATCGCACGCTGCAACTTTTTGCTGCCCGTGCGATCACGTAGACACCGCCTATGGGGGAGTGGATTTTTGCATAGCAAGGCTGCGATCGCTTGAGCAGCCCTGCTATGCAAAAAAAGTTTTATGCAGAACTAGACAAGGGTAAGACTTACTTACCCTGTGCGATCACTTCAGCATTGCAGGTCCCGGAATTGACGTCAGACATCCGCCCTCCAAACGCCTCGACACACCTGCGTTCGGATCTCCACGCCCCGAAAACGGTGAGTTATGGATCCGCCTTCTTCCTGTCAATCTTTTTGCGGTCACCACTGCGACAGCTTTCTTTGTTGGAGGTGTCGCTGCGCAGTTCTGACCCGATCGCACGGCTGCGAAGAAGCTCAGCGTGCAATTGGGTCGGAATGACCCCCATTGTCTGTAAGTTCATAAGATATTGCCAATATAAAGAGATCCCTAAATGTCCATAAAATGAGTTTCGCAATTCATAAGGTGAATTCCCGTTTCCACAAGTTTCCACAACAGGAAAAGAAAGACCAGCAGTGCAGATAACTAAAAGGTAATTGGACAAATTTCATGTACATAGCACTCACATTTCATATATCATACACAAGCATGTAAAAACACCCGACTGGTGATGGTTCATCTCATAACCCAACTGGACCTAATGGTAATCGGTAGGAAAATAAGGTGCCCGGGCACTCCAGCAACCCACACGTGGTATCCAAGCTCAGGGTAGTATAACTCAGTTGGTCAGTGTTAGAAGTCATTCACACTTAATGCGTTTCAAACCTTGCGGTTCTTCCTCAGAAGCGTCTGGTGGCTAGTGACATTGATCGAGGTTTTATACCTTTTCTAATGAGGAGCAGGTGCTCACGCTTAAAACATTATAAAGTGTTAAGCAATGCAGAATGTCCAATCGCCTCCGTTGTCTGAATGCGCTTTGTGTTCCAGCATGCGTTCCACCTATGTGCGTATAACCGGAAGTCAAGTCTTTCCAACGCACGCTGGGACACAAAGCGCATTCAGACACTGGAGCCAATTACCTTGAGTTATCTACACTGCTGGTCTTTCTTTCTCTTTTATGAGAATCACTATATGTTGTGGAAATGTGAATTCACATTATGAATTGCAGAACATAAGGGATTGAAGGATCTCTCTATGGGGGTCATTCCGAGTTGATCGCTCGCTAGCTGTTTTTAGCAGCCGTGCAAATGCATATTCGCCGCCCACAGGGGAGTGTATTTTTGCTGTGCAAGTGTGCGAACGACTGTGCAGCCGAGCTCTGCAAAATCATTTTGTGCAGTTTCTGAGTAGCTCTGAACTTACTACGCCCTTGCGATCAATTCAGCCTGTCTGCTCCTGGAATTGACTTCAGACACCCGCCCTGCAAATGCTTGGACACGGCTGCTTTTTCCAACCACTCCCAGAAAACGGTCAGTTGCCACCCACAAACGCCTTCTTCCTGTCAATCTCCTTGCGATCGGCTGTGCGAATGGATTCTTCGTTAAATCCATCGCTCAGCAACGATCAGCTTTGTACCCGTACAAAGCGCCTGCGCATTGCAGTGCATACGCATGTGCAGTAGTGACCTGAACGCTGCGCTGCGAAAAACTGCATTGTGCAATCAGGTCGGAATGACCCCCTATATTGGCAATATCCTATGAACTTACAGACAATATGAGGAAATTACAACATATTTACAAGGGTGGTTACTTGTGGTAAGAGATGATTGCGCAATTTTCTATTACTCCTTTTTTTCTATTGGCTAATTGTTGTTGGAACCAAGGTGAAGGTTCCGTGGAATAGAAATATGCTGCTTTAGCAATCCTTAATATGACCCCCCCTCCCCAGCACGCATTAATATGACACAACCCCCCCTTTTTTTCCATGATAAATAGAAAGCTACCAAAAAAGCCACCTATTTAGTGGGGGATTATTTCTACCCAAATCCTGACAATGTTTGTGAAGGCATCTGCTCCATTTGTGAGGCCAAAGTTAGTAGAGGTTAGTCATCAAGGCACCTCCTCCATGTTATGTCATTTGCGGCAAGTTCATGAAATTTATTTTACAAGATTATAATGTAATTAACACCCTCATCATCAACCTTCTCATTAGTGATCGGAGGAATCCTTTAAAAAAAAAGTCCCTGTCATGGAGGTGCTTGGTTTGTTACACTGTGATTGTCCTTTTTATTATCCCTCAGAAAGGTGGGTGGGAGAGCCCAAGAACAATTCTATATTGCACCACTTTTCAATTCTGCACTGTTGTGTGGCAATGTTTCATAGATGTGCTATAACCTGCCGCATGTTTGTGCCGCTGCTCTGTTGGTTAGCAACCAGCCAGCTTGCTGCAGCCTTTGGCCTAAAGCTGATGAATACAATATTGTGAGCTGTAAGGTGGTCAAAATTGACTGGAAATTAATTGAAATTAATGTTATAGAGGTTAATAATACTGTAGGAACAAAAACATGGTCACATTCGTTGATTTTGCGCTGCCTTAAGAAATTGTTAGGCTCGTTAAATATTAAACTTCATGGGCCCTGCCTTGCGCCCATCATTTTTCTATAAAAATCAGCTTAATGGCTTACTTATGTGGGACATCTATGTTGGGTGTTGCCTTGACAGTCAGTAGGATTTTAAACTTGCAGATAGATTGTAAAATATTGGATAAAACTCATGCAAGTATATATACATAAAAATCACAATTAATTTACCCTTAAAAGCTGTACACAATCTTTTGTGCTAAACCCAACCCCCCCCCCCCCCCCCCAGCTGCTGGTTATTATTTTTTCATTATTAATATAATTTGACACCTTTCCACAGTCTCCATCCAATATTTTGTTCATGGTCACTAAAAGCCTTCATCGCTGTCCTGCTATCTCTCTTACATTATTTGCAACATATTTGCAATGTCTGCAACTTTCCACTTCAAACTTAATTGTGCTGGAATCTGGAGAGTACTTCATGAAAATATCCTGTAAAGTGCGCGTTACTGTAACCCATAAACCTGTAAACCTGTAACACAATATGGAACTCACAGAATCGAGGCCATAATGTTGGTGCTACATGATTAGAATACAATATAGCTTTATAAAGAAAACTGCAGTATCACACTTACACTGTGACTGAAAGTATTGATTATTAAATAAAAGGCAAATGGAAATCCTTTGCAGATCGGCAAACCAAGGTCCGGAATATCTGGAAAACCATTGTATTGCCATCTATTTCAATTGGTTTCTTTAGCACAGAAACAGCTTCTACAGCTGGATGTAGAACTTCTGTTCTTCTTTTATTATTAATAATGACTTTGAAAATGTGTATTGTTAATGGTCAAAATTTGAATACAATGGTTATCTATGCAAAGGCATGGAGTTCTTTTGTAGAGAAAGGTAAAGAAGCTGTAGTTGACAAATATTATTGTTGTGTATACAAGCCTTCTGCAGACCTTGCTGCAGATTCTGCATCCAATCTGTGTGTACACACTTGTTCCAATTTTGCAGCAGACCTCCAATCTATGTCTGATGAAACAATCTGCTGAAAGGTTTGTATCACTGTACACAATTTTTGGCACACCAGCTGTCACTCACACAAAAAAATGTACATAATAGCACAGCTACAATGCATGGTATTATCTGTGAAGGCTAAAGAAAAAGTTAATTGAAAAACAAATGTGTGGGGTCCCCCAAATTCATCAACCATCCCTGAACTTCTCAGCCTGGCTTACAAAAATCATCTGGTGGTAAGCCACATGGTATTCCTTGGAAAGTGGGGACAATAATGAAATGGGATCCCCCTCGCAAGCAGCTGGTGTTTAAACTCTTTTGAATGGCTTCTGTCCCCTGAGGACTTCCAGCATCTTTTTAAGGAACTCTTGCCTGCTCCTTCCCCGCTAGCGGACTTCCCAGCAGTGAGCTGCAACTGTCTCTCCGTGGCCATATTCTATTTCAAAATTGGCACAGCAAGCAAGCCATTAATGGGACATGCCGCCATTGTGCACGTAGGGCAGAGGTGGAAACCTTCACCACTAAACCTACAGCCATTGTTGAACTCTGCAGTAATGACTGATGGGGACTGGATCCCCCAGGATCCAGGCTTGCTGTCATGCCCAAGGCGTCTGCAGGTTCTCACTGCATTAACGGATGGTGCCAGGATCCTCCTAGATCTGGCTCTACTGCCACTCCTGGCTGCAGCAGCTGTTAACCCTCTGGCTTCTGGGCAGTGTCACTGAAGCGAGTATGTGCCTGGATGACAGCTGCTGTAGATGGAGTGCTGAGCTGCCAGTACCAGATATCGGTCACCAGCTCCGGTGTTGGCAACCTTCACACTACAACATTGGTTGGCTGTGTGCTGGTTGGGTCTCCTGATTTTTATGCCAGTTTAAAAAGTATTTGACCTGACCAACAAACAGGAACGAATTAAAGGATCGATTGGGTGAAGGTAGACACTTGTCCAATGTCAGACCATTTGGTCAGTCAGGTGTCAGATCTCCTGAGGATTGGACAAATATGTACCCAGCTTAAGAGTCAGGGCTGTTTTACATCCTGGAGACCGATGCTCCATCTAGTCTGACTCTGCCACTGTTTCACGCAGCCCAACCATCACTGACATAATCACAAGTGGACAGGTTACTGCCTCCCACAAGATCAGTATCCTCATTTCCTTAAATTGTCTATACTTCTTCGAGCATTTTTCATGATCAATCCAATTCAAAATTAGTGACACACAGAGGAGCAGAAATGGCAAAATGTGCTTGGACATTGGTCAAACTGACATTAAGCCTACATACAGTATCACTTACACTAATTTACATTCTTACAATTCCCTAGCATGCAGCTTCACTGAGCACATAACTGGTCAAGTCTTACAGTAAGTGTCATATATATATTACATAATAGAAAAATAATAATTTGGTGGTGGTGCAACAAATAGTAGATGTGACAAATATGGGCAATTCAATAATAATTTTTAACACACTGTCAACATTAGAAACATTATAGGAAAAAGAAGACTTTGCTGTATCTTGCAGTTGAAGGGGGACGACAGATCCCACTAGGTTTTTCCACTGAGACATACCCGTGATGTCACAAACCACAACAACTGAACCAAAATGTCACAGAAATCTCAAGAATGTTACATTACTATTTAACCTCTGCAATGCCAAGAATTGCCACTTTTAAGAACACAATGGTGGCTTTTGCATCTAGTTTTCAGTGTAGTGATTAACATAATATCAATTTGTGTGCAAAAAGGGAAAACATTAACTTGAGTACATCCAGTTCTTAGTAACAGCTGAGCCACTACTCCGGTTAAAGGAAAATCTACCATATTAACTTCCATTATGTTATATCTAGTACGTTGTTCTCTGTGTCATTAGATAGCCATAGCAGGTGCAAGCAGAACCACAAGTGGGTAGTACACCATGTCGGTCTTTATTGTTAGAATTAATATATCATATAAATAAGCTGGTGCTGAGATGAAGACCCTGGGTCTGCTACATCTTAGATTCCCATCAACCTGTATTTTCTTGAAATCGTAGGTGTTTTGTGTACTGCACCCACCAAGCTGAGCAGTCTTGAAATTATTTACAAATCAAAAAGTCCATTGTACAGATTGCATTGCGACATTACTAAATAGAAGGTGTACAGTACATGTATATTTTTAGTTGTGTATATCAAGATTTAGCATATACACACATCTATCACATCACCATTATCAACATGGAAAATTACACCATGCCATGAGATGTAAACGGCACAGTTAAGAATTCGTATATGTCAAAATCAGATACATTGTATGGAAATGTGTATATTTACGTGCTGCACATCAGGTCCTATGTTTAAATGCTTTACTGTGTTCCGTATTAGGAACAAATATTAATATATACGGTAACACAAAGTTTTTTTTATTATTTTCATCTTTTATTTAGAAAGCATCACAAGAGGTCTCTAATACCATTTAGAGGGAATAAAACAAATGACTATATATATATATATATATATATATATATATATATGTGCAAACGAATAGAAACATATCACAACTTTGCTAAAATACATAGTTATAATGTACGATTATATATTTATCTAGAGATGACAAAGGGGAGGGGGACCCGCTTGCAAGATCTTACAATCTAGAGGAGATATGGGAGTGTTAAAGGGTTTAAGTTCCTCTTTTAATCAAAGTGTGGACACTTAGTTGTAACAATCAATCACATCATATTGAGCACAAATCGGATTTGAAATGCAGTTTTCACAGTCGTAGCCATACCTCTCTCAGCTGACTGCTGCAAAAAACCGAAGCTGGTATTTAATACCAGATGGTAATGTCAATATTAGTAGATGTCTGGAAATTAGTTATTATAATATATACAGAATTACTGGAATCATTGTATTCTTTGATCAGAATTTAATGATATCACTACATGTTTTGTAGAAGGTAAGTTTGACATCTTTGAGCTACAAGCATAAACCAAAGTAATTTAACTATATTAGCTCTGTCATGAATGAAAAGGGAGACTGCACAAAAGTTCAGAGTTCAGAGTTGAACAAAACGTGATTTGTGCAATCTGAAGATGTGCGTCCATGCAAAACTGACACAATGCAAAAGCACACAAAAGCATTAAGGATTGCACATATCTTGCACTTGAGGCTCATTCTAATGTTGAGTCAAATTGACCACAGCATAGAATGAAACCCTCTGAGAAAGCCATGTGCTGGTGGGAAAACATATTTGAAATGACTGCCCACTCCTAAAACTCTCTGTACCACTGAGCCCACTCATCCAACTTCATCTCACTACGATAGTATCTCCATATCATATACCTGTGGTCCATAGTTTCTATACAACTGCACCACAACACTCTGCTACAAGCCATGTTCCACAACTGTGGACAAATTAGCCACTTATGCACACTCCTTTGAAATGCATCTTAGTGAATAACAGATATTTATAGTAGATTCACCTATTTCCCTGGTTTGTGCTGCTCGGGCTAAGAAATAATTCCCAGCACTTTTAAAAAAAATATTTGTGAAAAATTGTGGACAGCAAGTTAATTATTTTTACAGCTCCCATTGAAATTGAGCACAAAGAACCTGGTATTTATATAGCATAATATGGAATTTTCACCTTGTATAACAGAAAGTAATTATGATGTCATGTACTTTGATGTACTCTTCTGTACTAATTATACCCTATACAATGTGGTAAAGCCACACACTGTTTCAGATTTTTTGTGAATGCCACACACTGTTATACATATAAGCAGGTACACACAAAAAGCCATTCTTATACAGTATACTGATATTCAAGTGTATTTTCTGCTTGCTGAAAACCCTCATTGTTCCTTGCTAGAAGACTACAAATTTTCTTTCATAAAATTAACCCTATATTGGGATTTCCAATGTCTGCTGATTAACACTGCTCAAAGCTCTGATCCTTGTCCATGCTTTGCATAAAAAACACATCTAAAGATAATGTGTAGAATTTTCTTGTTTCCCATTTGCCTTTATAGTTATGAATTGTGCAGGCAGCCATCTGCGGCAGGAAGCAAATGACACAGGTATAATACACTGCACTGGAATGGTTGTGTGGTGTTTATTCATTGCTGGCTAGAAATTACATTCATTTGTATGTAGATATGCTGTATATGTATGCTTGCATGGAGAGCATTAGAGGCAATATTAGTGTAAGCACCCAAACCTTAAAATGGTATAATGGCATTGAATGCACTCAATTTTGTTTTAAACAGAAATTTAGAACATCCTTTTAGTGCTTAAGAAAATTGTCAGTCACTTTTGCTTTTGCTTGAATGTCAAGTGCAGAATGACAAATAAATGAAATCAATGTTATTCCCGATCACCAAAATTGTGTATTTTGGAACTGTTTACCAAACACTAGGACTGTTCTGCTGAACTTGTGACAGTACCAGGATTTAATAGATCTCTTGGCGGTCCTGATTGGCCGAGGCATAATACTATAGTGTCTAAATTGGACCTCCAAGTCACCCTCTTTCGCAACCTGACTGTATAATATATGTTAGTATCTCAGCCTTTTACTTGTTTTGTAAGGAATCAACAATGTTTAAGTGGATTGCAATTTGCAGTCAGATTTCTGTGTATAAAGTGGAGAAAGATAAAGTACCAGCCAATCAGCTCTTGTAATTTTTCAAACACAGCCTGTAACATAACAGGAGCTTATTGGCTTGTACGTTTTCTCTACTTTATCACTCTTAAGGCTTAGTACATCTGCCCAAAGTGTAAGTGTATGTGTGAATGTATGTATGTGTATATGTGCACGACTATATGCATGTACTGTATGTATACCCCACTAACTGTCTTGATTTTAACAGGACAGTCATGCCTTACAGGAACTGAAACGCTGCCCCACCCGTGGCCCACAGTGTAAGACTGGGGGCAGTCCAGCAGCTGGGAAAGTGCTGTACATACCTCCAGCATGACGTGAAATAGGTGTGTGACACATGACCATGCTCCCTTTTCATATGCATGCCCAAAGGCACATACATGTGGGCCCAATACCCATGTCTCAAATGTTGCTCTGTAGAATCCCAGGCAGTGGAGGCTACAGAGGTGGGGCTGCAGCACAGTCTAAAATTCTAAGAGGAAAGAAACCCCAAACGCTGCCAAACATCGCTAGCTGGAACTCACTGACAGTTAGTGTGGCTCCCCTATTTGAGACATTGGGGTCTATGTACTAAGCCTTGGAGAGAGATAGAGTTGACAGAGATAAAGTGTCAACCAACCAGCTCCTAACAGTCATTTTTCAAAAACAGCGTGTATTATGGCAGTTAGGAGCTTTTTGGCTGGGACTTTATCTCTGTCCACTTTATCTCTCTCCAAGGCTTAGTATATAGATCCCATTGGAAACTGCTAGCCTGGGCTGGTATACTAAGCCCTCACATGAGAAGCCACAAAGTGACAACTAGCAGACAAAGGGGGTCATTCCGAGTTGATCGCTTGCTAGCTATTTTTTGCAGCGCTGCAATCAGATAGTCGCCACCTATGGGGGAGTGTATATTCGCTTTGCAAATGTGCGAACGCTTGTGCAGCCGAGTGGCACAAAAACAGTTTCTGCAGTTTCTGAGTAGGTCTGAACTTACTCAGCCGCTGCGATCAGTTCAGCATGTCCGGTTGTGGAATTGACGTCAGACACCCGCACTGCAAACGCTTGGACACGCCTGTGTTTTTCCAACCACTCCCTGAAAACGGTCAGTTGACACCCATAAACGCCTTCTTCCTGTCAATCTTCTTGCTATCGGCTGTGCAAATGGATTCTTCAATAAATCCATTGCCCAGCACCGATCCGCTTTGTACCCGTATGATGCGCCTGCGCATTGCAGTTCATACGCATGTGCAGTTTTGCCGAGTTTTGATCTGATCGCAGTGCTGCAAAAAATAGCTAGCGTGCAATCAGGTCGGAATGACCCCTAAAGAGCAATCTAGTGATGAATGAAAACAAGGGCAACTTACAGAGAACAAGATTTATCAAACAAAAAGGATACAAGTTGAGCAGATTCTAGTTAATATTTATACTGTAGCCATAGCCAAATTAATGGGGGGGGGGGGGGGGGGCACAGGGCATACTGTATACCAGGCACCCCTTTGTCAGGGGGCCCCGGGCCAGAGCACCCTGGCATCACTAGCTTTCTCTCTTATGCAGCAGAACCAGGCTGCCAGAATGCGAGCAGTACAGGTAGAGACACAGGAGTATCATGAGCTACCTATGGAGCTTTCCAACAGAGGAGAATTAGGAGGGTGGAGAGAGCTGTAAGTGACACTGGGATACCAGCTTCTCCTTCTCCCCGTCTGGATGTCTGGGTCCTGTGTAACCTGTCATCTATTGAGGGTCTGGAGTGAGAGACACACAGAGAGTCCTCCTGAGTCCTGTCCCAGTGTGTAAGTAGTACAGAGGCTGCTGCTATTCTTGCATATGACAAGATAAATTATAGCTTTTATTTTTTAAGTGTATTTTAAGGTTGTTTACGTTGTCTGTGTTCCACTACAATAAATTTTATAAAATTGTTGTCTCTCAATTAGGTGGAGCTATAAACAGTACCCAGGCATTATTAAACTATTAGTTTAAATCTAATATACACCATTGGTTTAAATATAATATACACAATCTATACCTCCCAACATGACCCATTCAAGGAGGGACAAATGCTCTCTAACTGGATTTACATTTTAATTTATGATTGCAATCACCTTTCTTTTCAATTAAAAAGTTCAACCCAGGTGACTACAATCATATATTAAGCGGGAAGTCCATGTAAAGAGCATTTGGTCCCTCCTGAAATGGGTCATGTTTGTAGGTATGCACAATCTAATATACACCCCCTTCCCCTGGGCCCCCCTGTCTTAAGTGACCCATGCACCCCCAAGACTTCATCCGGCCCTGACTGTAGCCTACATTCTGTAAAATGTTAGCTTGAATGTCCACAAAGAAAGTGCCCCTCATTACTAGGCCCCTTCACCTCATGGCATAATGCCACAAATTGCGGGTCTATGAGGAGGGGCGAGGATATCAAATTATGCATTTCTTATAGTATCACATCATATTGGCCCTGCTTCTTGCAATAGACCTGCAAATCGAAACATTGTGCTCCCATCCTGCCCATTTCAGGATGTGGGTTGCAGGATGACCACCCACTCTTCTGTGGGCCTGCGGGGCTACCTGAACATTATTTTATTTATTCTCACATAGGGGCCTATTCATTACCTTTTACACATGCAGAAACACCAGTTTATGCTTTTAAGTAACAGACTCTTACATCATTAGTAGCACAATATAGCCGCCCTGTATTTAGCAAATTCCCAAAACTGTTCCTCTGAGTTTGTTTGCAAACTGTTCCTCTGAGTTTGTTTGCAGGAACTGACACCAGCTTCACATGTCATTAGTTCCCAATGGCCTGAGTGTGAAGAGGGATCCATTTGGTTCACTGTTCCTCTAGCAACTATCTCTGAGTTCATGCATGCGCACTTACACTGCCTGGCAGTGCACATTTTAAATGCTAGTAGTAATTAAGTGTAGGTGGTAGGGCTTGTGGGAAAGCTGCTTTCAGAACAGCTGTTTTGCAACCCAAGCAATACTGAATTGCTGCAGTACTGTAATATTCTTAATTGCAACTCCTGGCTAGTTGGATACTTAAGACCTCATTCAGGTTCAGTAGCAAATTCTGCTAAATAGCAGAATCTGTTACTGCTTCCTATCGCATGCTTGGGGCACTCTGCCCAGCATGCAAGTGGCACTCAGCAATGCGATCACAAATCAGTTCACATCGCAGAAGGGAAATGAAGGGAGACCCCTTGCATGCGCTGCATGGCTGTGTACGCAGGTGCACCTCTTCCATCTTTTTCATCGCATTGGCTGCGTGTGATGTCATGCAGATGCTCCAAAAATGGTCCGGACACACCTGCGTTATCCGGACCACTCCCCCAAAGTGCCATGTCGACACCCTTCCCCTAATAGCCGCCGCTGTCAATCATAGTGCAGTGCATCCTCTCCGGGATGTGATTGCACTGTGAAAGTTTGTGCATACGCAGATGCTCGATTGTGATTTTTGGATTTATGCATCCCGTACTGAATAAGGGCCTTAATCGGGGCTCTTGGTACCGAATAAGCCTCATACACTGAATTTTCGGCAGTGATCACACTGTTTGGAGACCATTTGAAAATTGATTTGTCTTATACAATATAGAACTTTATAGTGCTCATATTCTCTATAATCTGGAACACTCCAGTAATGCAATAAAGACAGAGGCGTACAATGTAGATTCTGATCTTTCCAGGGTCATAATGAGGGGTGTGCCAATGGCGCTGCTGTCCATTGAGCAAAGACGAGAGGGTGACATGGTTGCTGCCCCAATGACACATGTTTTTAGGTTTTGGGGTCTGTAGATGCACTCTGGGCCAAGAAACAAGCCCATAGGATGTACCCTGTGAGCATCTTCCATCTTCCTGCTCCAAGATAACATTTTGTGATATCATGATGCCATGTAAGGGGAGTGGGACGTAAGGTTACCACCAATCGGGATTGTCCCGGAATTGAACATATAGTCCTGGATCCTGGACAAAGGGCATATTGTCCCGCCTTATTCCAATTTTGAAAGATCTAGCCTCCAGTGTTGATCCAACCACTGTGGGCCCTCTCTACCTTCTCAGCTGCTCCGGGACACTCCTATTCCCAGGATCGCAGCCCCACTCAGTGCAGGCGCACAGAGGCTGATGTTATCTTAGATCCAGCTGGCTGGTATGTTCTACCCGCTGTGAGCAAAGTCAGAGGCTGAGCCCTAAGACTTCCAGCTGCGGTGCTAACACCCGTTGCTGCTGCCTGCCTGCTTTACTGGGACCACTTGTGCCATGGTTTAAACCTGACAGAGAGGAGAGGTCTATGGAGTGTAGGTGTCAGCTGGAGGCTATTTGTACTTGCGCTTACGCTGCAGTGCATGGTAAGTGTATTTTACAGTGTCTGTAACACATAGGACCCCTCACCTGCTGGAATCTGCCTGCATTTTCTAAATGTTTTCTTTTTCATGTGACAATAGTAGTCCTGGTGGGTAGGAGGACTTGTCCAACCCTGATATTTTTGAAAGGTGGCAACCTTAGTGGGATATGTTAGCCCAGGATGCCTCTGTGCCATGCTACATCTGTAAACCCATCAAGTAGTCTTTCTGTTGTGGTAAACAAGTAGTCGGAAACATGCACAGACTGCCAATTAAGCTGCCCTCATTTTCTAGGTAAGTATACTGTAAATAAAATATAATCTTAATGGATTTGTGCAGGTAGAGAAATACAGATTATTATCTAAAATTGTGATAGAAGCTTTGAAAGTGTCAAGCTACCCTTCTGAATCACCTTTTACTAATGTGAGTGGGTCACAGTCTTGATAATAATAATAATAATAATAATAATAATATGCAAAGCAAGTAATTGTGGCCCTGTCCCACACTGTGTAGTAATGCACATGTCCCTTATAGTCCCTTATACTTCCTCTCTAGGAACTCCTGGAGATAGGTCAATACATAGGAAAGTATGCTAGCAATACATTTCTAGGATGTCCTAATATATCCCGTCTTTCCCTTTACAAAAACTGTCTATGGAGGAGACAGAGCAGGAAAATGTTCTAAGTTCAATTTTTTAAATGTTGTTTTAAATTTTCAATTAAAACCTACAGAATTTATTAACATCAGCATGAAACCACAAACTACATCCAATATGTGGCGGCTGAAACCCCCCAAATTGCAAATCGAGGGTTTCCATGGATCCTTGATTGTGTTTTAAATTACATCATCCAGATTTGTCTACTAAATTTCATTTATTCCTCCATACAAGTAGTAGCACTAACCCACAAATGACATGTACAGTTACACTCTTTTACCAAGCTCAAATAACGTCCATTGATAGTTTATCCAACACTCTAATAATAACTTTCAATACTTTTCAGAGTTTAGTTTAGGAGGAGCCTGTACTGCTTTAGCAAACAGAAAATAAGATTTTACTTACCGGTAAATCTATTTTCGTAGTCCGTAGAGGATGCTGGGGACTCCGTAAGGACCATGGGGATAGACGGGCTCCGCAGGAGACATGGGCACTTTAAGAAAGAATTTAGTTCCTGGTGTGCACTGGCTCCTCCCTCTATGCCCCTCCTCCAGACCTCAGTTAGAGAAACTGTGCCCAGAGGAGATGGACAGTACAAGGAAAGGATTTTGTTAATCCAAGGGCAAGATTCATACCAGCCACACCAATCACACCGTATAACTTGTGATAACTACCCAGTTAACAGTATGAAAACAACATATCATCAGTGCAAGACCGATGCAACTATAACGTAACCCTTATTGAAGCAATAACTATATACAAGTATTGCAGAAGAAGTCCGCACTTGGGACGGGCGCCCAGCATCCTCTACCGGACTACGAGAAATAGATTTACCGGTAAGTAAAATCTTATTTTCTCTAACGTCCTAGAGGATGCTTGGGACTCCGTAAGGACCATGGGGATTATACCAAAGCTCCCAAACGGGCGGGAGAGTGCGGATGACTCTGCAGCACCGATTGAGCAAACATGAGGTCCTCCTCAGCCAGGGTATCAAACCTATAGAATTTTGCAAAAGTGTTTGAACCCGACCAAGTAGCAGCTCGACACAGCTGTAATGCCGAGACCCCCCGGGTAGCCACCCAAGAAGAGCCCACCTTCCTAGTGGAATGGGCCTTGACCGATTTTGGTAACGGCAATCCAGCCGTAGAATGCGCTTGCTGAATCGTGTTACAAATCCAGCGAGCAATAGTTTGCTTTGAAGCAGGGGCACCAATCTTGTTGGATGCATACAGGACAAACAGCGCTTCAGTTTTCCTGACTCTAGCCGTTCTGGCCACGTAAATTTTCAAAGCCCTGACCACATCAAGTAACTCGGAATCCTCTAAGTCATGTGTAGCCACAGGCACCACAATAGGTTGGTTCATATGAAAAGATGATACCACTTTCGGCAGAAATTGTGAACGGGTCAGCAATTCTGCTCTATCCATATGGAAAACCAGATAGGGGCTTTATTGTGACAAAGCCGCTAATTCTGACACACGTCTAGCCGAAGCCAAGGCTAATAACATGACCACCTTCCACGTGAGATATTTTAACTCCGCCGTTTTAAGTGGTTCAAACCAGTGTGACTTTAGCAAACTTAACACCACGTTAAGATCCCAAGGTGCCACCGGAGGCACAAAAGGAGGTTGAATACGCAGCACTCCTTTTACAAACGTCTGAACTTTTGGTAGAGTAGCCAACTCTTTTTGAAAGAAAATGGATAGGGCCGAAATCTGAACCTTAATGGAGCCTAAGTTTTAGGCCCAAATTCACTCCAGTTTGTAGGAAGTGAAGGAAATGGCCCAGATGAAATTTTTCCGTAGGAGCATTCCTGGCCTCACACCAAGAAACATATTTTCGCCATATACAGTGATAATGTTAAGATGTCACGTCCTTCCTAGCCTTTATCAGCGTAGGAATGACCTCATCCGGAATGCTTTTTTCCGCTAGGATCCGGAGTTCAACCGCCATGCCGTCAAACGCAGCCGCGGTAAGTCTTGGAACCGACATGGGCCCTGTTGCAACAGGTCCTGCCTTAGAGGAAGAGGCCACGGATTTTCTGTAAGCATTTCCTGCAGATCCGGATACCAGATCCTTCGTGGCCAATCTGGAACAATGAGGATTGTTCTCACTCCTCCTTTTTCTTATTATTCTCAACCCTTGGGTATGAGAGGAAGAGGAGGAAATACATAGACTGACTGGAACACCCACGGTGTCACTAGGGCGTCTACCGCTACTGCCTGAGGGTCTCTTGACCAGGCGCAATAACTCTGCAGCTTTTTGTAGAGGCGGGACGCCATCCTGTCTATCTGTGGCAGTCCCCACCGAACTGCAATCTGTGCGAAGACTTCCTGATGAAGTCTCCACTCTCCAGGACGTATGTCTGGTGAGGAAGTCTGCTTCCCAGTTGTTCACTTCCGGAATGAACACTGTTGACAGTGCTCTTACATGATTCTCCGCCCAGCGAAGAATTCTGGTGGCTTTCACCATCGCCACTCTGCTCCTTGTGCCGCCTTGGCGGTTTACATGAGCTACTGCTGTGACGTTGTCTGACTGGATCAGAACCGGTTGGTCGCGAAGAAAGGTCTCAGCTTGACGTAGGGCATTGTATATGGCCCTTAGTTCCAATATGTTGATGTGAAGACAAGTCTCTTGACTTGACCAAAGACCTTGGAAATTTCTTCCCTGTGTGACTGCTCCCCAGCCTCGGAGGCTCACGTCCGTGGTCACCAGGATCTAGTCCTGAATGCCGAATCTGCGGCCCTCTAGAAGGTGAGCACTCTGCAGCCACCACAGGAGAGATACCCTGGCCCTGGGGGATAGGGTGATCAACTGATGAATCTGTAGATGTGACCCGGACCACTTGTCCAGTAGGTCCCATTGGAAAGTCCTCCCATTGGAACCTACTGAAGGGAATGTTTTTCCCAGGACTCGAGTGCAGTGATGCACTGACACCTGTCTTGGTTTCAATAGGTCCCTGACTAGAGTCATGAGTTCCTGGGCCTTCTCTATCTGAAGGTAAACCCATTTCTGTTCTGTATCCAGAATCATACCCAAGAAGGGCAGACGAGTTATAGGAACCAACTGTGACCTCGGGAAATTGAGAATCCAGCCGTGTTGCTGTGACACCTTCAGCGAAAGTGACACGCTGTTCAACAACTGCTCTTTTGATCTCGCCCTTATTAGGAGATCGTCCAAGTATTGGACAACTGTGACTCCTTGCTTGCATAGGAGCACCATTATTTCCACCAATTACCCTGAAATTGGTCATGACAATCCTGTACCGCAATTGTCAGGTACGCCTGATGGGGTGGATAAATGGAAACATGAAGGTATGCAGCCTTTATGTTTAGATACACCATCAAATCCCCCCCTTCCAGGCTGGCGATGATCACTCTGGGTGATTCCACTTTAAATTTGAACCTTTTCCCGTATAGGTTCAGAGATTTTAATTTTAAAAATAGGTCTGACCGAACCGTACGGTTTCGGGACTACAGCCAAGGTTGAGTCATATCGCCTTCCTTGTTGCAGGAGGGGAACCTTGAGCACCACCTGTTGGAGATACAATGTGTGAATTGTATTTAATATTATCTCCCTTCCTGGGGGAGAAGCCGGTAGGTCCGATAAGGAAAAACCGGCGAGGAGGCACCTTTCGAATTCCAGCTTGTAACCCTGAAAAACAATTTTTTATTGCCCCGGGAACCACCTGTGAGTGAGCTCAGATGTGGCTGAAGAGTCGAAGACGTGCTCCCACTGGGGCGGACTCCCTTAGCGGCTCCAGCGTCATGCGTTGGATGTAGTAGAGGCCGGGGAGGACTTCTGTTCCTGGGAACTAGCTGTGCCCTGTACCCTTACCTCTGGTAAGAAAGGACGCTCCTCGTACTTTCTTGTTATTTTGCGACCGAAAGGACTGCATTTGATAATGTCATGCTTTCTTAGGCTGCGAGGGAATATAAGGCAAAAGATCAGAATTACCAGCTATAGCTGTGGAGACCAGGTCCGAGAGCCCTTCTCCACACAATTCCTCAGCCTTGTAAGGTAAACCTTCCATATGCCTCTTTTAGTCGGCATCACCTGCCCATTGCATGTTCCACAGGACACTTCTAGCAGAAATCGACATAGCGTTGACTCTAAAACCCAGTAGACTAATGTCTCTTTGGGCATGTTTTTTATATATATATATATATATATATATATATATATATATAAAAGACAGCATCTTTTATATATATATATATATATATATATATATATACAGATACTAGGGTCAATACCATGGTATCCTTATCTAGGGTTTCAATCTCCGCTGATAAGGTATCTGTCCACGCTGCTACAGCGCTATAAACCCATGCCGACACAATCGCCGGTCTGAGTAGTGTACCAGAATGTGTGTAAATGGACTTCAAAGTACTTTTACTGCAAGCTATCTGCAGGATCCCTGAGGATAGCTGTTAAGTCAGCGCTACCTTTTCGGTAAATGTGACAAAGCTTTGTCCACCCTAGGGGAAGATTCCCATCGTATCCTGGCCCTAGTAGGGAAAGGATACTCCCTGAGAATTCTTTTTGGGAAGCTGCAGCTTCTTGTCTGGAGATTCCCGCTCTTTTTCTTCATGAGAGGAGGGAAATTTACCTCAGCTTTCTTCCCCTTAAACATGTGTACCCTCGTGTCAGGGACAGATGAGTCATCAGTGATATGCAAAACATCTTTTATTACAATAATCATATATTGAATACTTTTCTGCCAGTTTTGGCTGTAACTTTGCATTATCGTAGTCGACACTGGAGTCAGACTCCGTGTCGATATCAGTGTCTATTATTTTGGATAGTGAGCATTGTGAGACTCTGAAAGGTCTCTGCGACATAGGGACAGACCTGTGTAGATTCACTGTCTGTTCTCTAATCTTTTGTGCAATAAATTTACCTCAGCACTTTATTTCACATATCCATTCAGGTGTCTGCGTTGTCGACGGAGACACCACTCACACACATTTGCTCCATCTCCTCCTTAGGAGAGCCTTTTACCTCAGACATGTCGACACACACGTACCGACACACCACACACTCAGGGAATGCTCATCTGAAGACAGTTCCCCCACAAGGTCCTTTGGAGAGACAGAGAGAGTATGCCAGCACTCACCCCAGCGCTATATGACCCAGGTAAAAACACAGCAATTTAATGTTTACCCAGTAGCGCTGTTATTATCTGCGCCAAATTATGTGCCCCCCCTCTTCTTTAAAACCCTCTCTTCTACCGTGGTATAAGCAGGGGAGAGTCCGGGGAGCTTCCTCTCAGCGGTGCTGTGGAGAAAAACATGGCGCTGGTGAGTGCTGAGGGAGAAGCCCCGCCCCCTCGACGGCGGGCTTCTGTCCCGCTAAAAGTGTAAAATTGGCGGGGGCTCATGGATATATACAGTGTCCAGCTGTATATATGCTCCTTTTGCCAAATAAGAGGTTTATATTGCTGCCCAGGGCGCCCGCCCCCCCTGCGCCCTGCACCCTTACAGTGACCGGAGTATGTGAGGTGTGTGGAAGCAATGGCGCACAGCTGCAGTGCTGTGCGTTACCTCAGTGAAGATCATGAAGTCTTCTGCCGCCTCTGAAGTCTTCTTTTCTTCTCATACTCACCCGGCTTCTATCTTCCGGCTCTGCGAGGAGGACAGCGGCGTGGCTCAGGGACGGACGGCGAGGGTGAGATCCTGCGTACCAATCCCTCTGGAGCTAATGGTGTCCAGTAGCCTAAGAAGCAGGACCTAGCTTCAGAGACTAGGGCTGCTTCTCTCCCCTCAGTCCCACGATGCAGGGAGTCTGTTGCCAGCAGAGCTCCCTGAAAATAAAAAACCTAACAAAATACTTTCTGTCAGTAAACTCAGGAGAGCTCACTGAAAAGCACCAAGCTCATCTGGGCACAGTATCAAACTGAGGTCTGGAGGAGGGGCATAGAGGGAGGAGTCAGTGCACACCAGGAACTAAATTCTTTCTTAAAGTGCCCATGTCTCCTGCGGAGCCCGTCTATCCCCATGGTCCTTACGGAGTCCCCAGCATCCTCTAGGACGTTAGAGAAAATAGGATTTTAATTACTTACTGGTAAATCCTTTTCTCGTAGTCCGTAGAGGATGCTGGGGTTCCATTTAGTACCATGTGGTATAGACGGGTCCACTAGGAGCCATGGGCACTTAAAGAGTTTAATAGTGTGGGCTGGCTCCTCCCTCTATGCCCCTCCTACCAGACTCAGTCTAGAAACTGTGCCCGAGGAGACAGACATACTTTGAGAGAAGGAAATACACAGATAGTGGTGAGCTTCACACCAGCTTACACATAACAAAAGGAAAGCCAAGCTAACCAACTTGAAACGATTCAGCAACGACTGAACCAACAATATTAACCAAGTAACAATGCAGGAATACGAAGCACTGGGCGGGTGCCCAACATCCTCTATGGACTACGAGAAAAGGATTTACTGGTAGGTAATTAAAATCCTATTTTCTCTTATGTCCTAGAGGATGCTGGGGTTCCATTTAGTACCATGGGGATGTACCAAAGCTCCCAGTATGGGAGGGAGAGTGCTGAGGTTCCTGCAGAACAGATTGACCAATCTTTAGGTACTCAGAGGCCAAAGTATCGAACTTGTAGAACTTAGCAAACGTGTTCGACCCCGACCAAGTAGCTACTCAGCAAAGCTGCAAAGCCGAGACACCCCGGGAAGCCGCCCAGGAGGAACCCACTTTACAAGTAGAGTGGGCCTTAACAGATTTTGGACACGGCAAGCCTGCCATAGAATAAGCATGCTGTATAGTAAACCTGATCCAGCGAGAAATCGTCTGCTTAGAAGCAGAACACCCAACCTTGTTGGGATCATAAAGGACAAACAGTGTCCGACTTCCTGTGACAAGAAGTTCTCTTCACATAAAACTTCAAAACCCTCACCACATCCAAGGACTTTGAGGTATTTGAGGAGTCAGTAGCCACTGGCACCACAATAGGTTGGTTGATATGAAAAGCTGACACAACCTTTGGAAGAAATTGCTGACACATTCTGAGTTCAGCTCTATCTTCATGGAAAATCAAGTAGGAGCTCTTGCAGGACAATGCCCCCAATTCGGACACACATCTAGCAGATGCCAATAGTGTGACCACCTTCCAAGTAAGAAACTTGATGTCCACCTCCTGTAAAGGTTCGAACCAATCCGATTGCAGGAACTGCAGCACCACATTAAGATTCCAAGGTGCCGTAGGAGGCACAAAGGGTGGTTGGATGTGTAGCCAATTGTTTCTGGAAGAAAATGGATAAGGCCAAAATCTGGACATTTACGGAGCACAAGCATAGGCCCATATCCACACCTGCTTGCAGAAAGAGGAGAAACCGTCCCAGTTGAAACTCCATCATAGGAAACTTCTTGGATTCACACCAAGACACATACTTTTTCCAAATACGATGTTAATGTTTAGACGTTACGCCCTTCCTAGCCTGTATCAGGGTAGGAATGACCTTGTTCGGAATGCCCTTCCAAGCTAAGATCTGGCGTTCAACCTCCATGCCATCAAACGTAGCCGCGGTAAGTCTTGATAGGCAAACAGCCCCTGTTGAAGAAGGTCCTCACGAAGAGGAAGAAGCCTCGGATCCTCCAGCAGTAATTCCAGAAGATCCGCGTACAAAGCCCTTCGTGGTCAGTCCGGAGAAATGAGGATCTCCTAAACTCTTGTTCTTTTTATGAGTTTGAGGATCCTTGGGATGAGTGGAAGTGAACGGAACACATACACTGAGTGGAACACCTACGGACTTACCAGTGCTTGTGGGTCTCTCGACCTGGAACAGCACCTCCAAAGCTTCTTGTTGAGGCGAGAGGCCATCATGTCTATCTGAGGTACACCCCATTGGCTTGTCACCTCTGTGAACACCTCCGGGTGGAGGCCCCATTCTCCTGGATGGAGATTGTGTCTGCTGAGGAAGTCCGCTTCCCAGTTGTCCACTCCCGGAATGAAGATTGCTGACAGCGCCACCACGTGCTTTTCTGTCCAGAGGAGGATTCTTGTTACCTCTGACATTGCCACTCTGCTCTTCATTCTGCCTTGTTGGTTTATGTAGGACACCACCGTCCGACTGAATCTGAATGACCTGATCTTGGAGAAGATGTGACGCCTGTAGAAGGCCATTGTATATGCCCCTTAGTTCCAGAATGTTTATCGGAAGGGTGGATTCCAGACTTGACCTCTTTCCTTGGAAGTTTTCCCCTTGGGTGACTGCTCCCCAACCTCTGAGACTTGCATCCGTGGTTAGAAGGATCCAATTCTGAATACCGAACCTGCGGCCCTCGAGAAGGTGAGAAGTTTGCAGCCACCAGAGAAGTGAAATTCTGGCTTTTAGCGACAGTCGTATCCGCTGGTGCATGTGAAGATGTGATCCCGACCATTTGTCCAGGAGATCCAGTTGGAAGGACCGTGCATGGAATCTTCCATACTGTAGAGCCTCGTAGGAGGCTACCATCTTTCCCACAAGGCGTAATGCACTGATGAACTGATACCCGGGCTGGCTTCAGGACATCCCGGACCATTGATTGGATCACCAACGCTTTCTCCACTGGTAGAAAGACCCTCTGCACTTCCGTGTCGCGTATCATCCCCAGTAAGGACAGTCTCCTTGTCAGCTCCAAATGTGACTTTGGAAGGTTCAGTATCCACCCATGATCCTGGAGTAGTCAAGTTGAGAGAGCAATGTTCTGTAACAGCTTCTCCATGGAAGATGCTTTTATCAATAGATCGTCCAGATATGGAATTATGTTCACTCCCTGCTTGCTGAGGAGAAACATCATCTCCGCCATGACCTTGGTGAACACCCTCTGTGCTGTGGAGAGGCCAAATGGCATTGCCTGGAACTGATAGTGACAGTCTAGCAGCGCAAATCTTAGATAAGCCTGGTGAGGCGGCTGGATTGGAACGTGAAGGTATGCATCCTTGATATCCAGGGACACCAGGAATTCCCCCTACTCCAGACCAGAGATCACCGCTCTCAGAGACTCCATCTTGAGTTTGAATTCCCTCAAGTAGGGGTTCAATGACTTTAGGTTTAATATCTGCATTACCGAACCATCCAGTTTCGGTACCACAAACATGTTTGAGCAGTAACCCTTGTTTTGTAGGTGAGGTGGAACTGGAACAATTACATTTGTTTGAACCAATTTTTGAATGGCTTCCTGTAGGATAGCACTTTCTGTCAGCGAAGCTGGTAAGCCAGATTTGAAGTATTTGTTAGGTGGGAGCACTTGAAACTCCAGTCTGTACCCCTGGGTAACAATATATTTTACCCAGGGGCCTAGGCATGATGACGCCCAGATGTGACTGAAACCTTCTAGTCTCACTCCCACCTGCCTTAACTTCAGGCTGGGAGGTCCACCGTCATGCTGAAGACTTTGAGGAAGCAGAATCTGGTTTCTGTTCCTGAGAACCTGTTGGTGCAGGTTTTCTGGATTTTCCCCGACCTCCTCTAAAGAAAGTGGAAGGGGGTTTGGATTTTTTAACATTTGCGGTCCGAAAGGACTGCAGTGTGCAGTGTAGACGTAGGGTAAGATTTCCTAGCCGGTGGTGCTGCTGGGGGAAGAAAGGTTCACTTACCCGCAGTTGCCGTGGAGATCCACGCATCCAATGCGTCCCCAAACAGAGCCTGACCTGTGAAGGGTAGGTTCTCCACACTTTTTTTGGATTCTGCATCCGCAGTCCATTGGCATAGCCAGAGTCCTCTGTGTGCCGAGACTGTCATGGAAGTAGCCCCTGCATTCCGCATGCCAAGGTCCTTCATGACCTCCACCATGAAACCTGCAGAATCCTGTATGTGACACAAAAACAATTCAATGTCACTCCTATCCATAGTATCTAAGTCCTCTAGTAATGTGCCTGACCACTTTACTATGGCTTTAGAAATCCACGCACAAGCAATAGTGGGCCTCAAGGCCATGCCTGAAGCAGTGTATAGTGATTTGAGCGTAGTCTCAATCTTGCGGTCAGCCGGCTCCTTTAAGGCGTTTGAACCAGGGACAGGTAAAACCACCTTTTTTGACAACCTGGATACAAAAGCGTCTACTATAGGTGGATTTTCCACTGTTTCCTGTCCTTTTCCGGTTAAGGAAAAGCAATGAGAATTTTTTTAGGAATTTGGAATTTTTTCTCTGGGTTTTCCCAGGATTTCTCAAACAAGGAATTTAACTCCTTAGAAGCAGGGAAAGTAATCGAGAGTTTCTTATGTACAGTAGAATAAGATTCCTCTTCCTGCTCAGGTACCTTTTCAGTAATGTGCAAAACATCCCTAATTGCTTCAATCATTAGTTACACCCCCCCTTAGTAAGGCATGCATCCCCCCCATGCATATCGCCATCACCGTCCCCTGTATCAGAGTTGGTATCAGTGTCAGCTTGCATTATCTGGGCAAGTGTACGCTTTTGAGGGTATGTAGATGGGTCTTTTGATGAAGTAGTGGGGGTCGAATATTGTAAACCCTCCACAGATTTCCTCAAAAACTATGTCTCTTTCTCATTATGTGACATCCTGGTAGAAATCTGGGATATCATTCCCCTTAAATAATCCACACATTCAGGTTCGGATTCGGAAGGCTGAGAATGCATATTGCAGTCCTGAGTACATGGAATAGACTCCTCAGGAGAAGATAGACACTCTGCAGCACAGGACACAGAGTCCTTAGACATGGTAACGTGAGATGGGGGTAATTCCAAGTTGATCGCAGCAGGAATTTAGTTAGCAATTGGGCAAAACCATGTGCACTGCAGGGGAGGCAGATATAACATGTGCAGAGAGAGTTATGGGATCTACACATATGGCGATGTGCCGCTGAGGTGCCCGACGGCCGATACGGCCGACGGGCGACCCGGCGGCGGGGGGGCAGTGACGGGGGGAGTGAAGTTTCTTCACTCCCCCCGTCACCCGGCTCCATAGACGTGCAGGCAAATATGGACGAGATCGTCCATATTGGCCTGCATGCACAGCCGACAGGGGACCAGCGATGAACGAGCGCGGGGCCGCGCATCGTTCATCGCTGGAGCCTTCACACTGAAAGATATGAACGAGTTCTCGTTCATTTATGAACGAGATCGTTCATATCTTTCAAAAAATCGGCATGTGTGTAGGGCCTATTAGATTTGGGTGGGTTATTTTATTTCTGTGCAGGGTAAATACTGGCTGCTTTATTTTTACACTGCAAATTAGATTGCAGATTGAATACACCCCACCCTAATCTAACTCTCTCTGCACATGTTAAATCTGCCTCCCCTGCAGTGCACATGGTTTTGCCCAATTGCTAACTAAATTCCTGCTGCGATCAACTTGGAATTACCCCCGATATACACACTTACACACACACACAGAGGAAAATGTCATACACAGTTTACCCCAGAGTACCTGCAGAGAGAAACAGAGTATAAGGAGCCATCCACACAGCGCCCCAGTAAGCAGTTATCATAATAAAAGCCCGGCGCTGACTAATTAAACTTACTAGGGTAATCAGTACTATAATCACACTCCTCCCCTGTCTATAACACCCTGGTACCGCAAAGGTAGTTATGTGGAGGGCAGCGCTCCCTGTCAGCGTCCTGTTCCTATGATCTGCAGGGAGAAAATGGCGCTGGTGAGTGCTGGATCTGCTCTGAGGAGAAGCCCTGCCCCCTGTAATGGCACACGGCTTTCCGCACAAATTGTATTATACTGGCCAGAGGATTTTGTTGCTAACAGCGGGATTAGCCTGTTAGCTGCTTGACCAGTGTAGGGTGATCCGCACTGGCTCAGGATGCCCCTCAAAGCGCCTACACTGTGTGTTGTTGAGCCTTCCCAGAGCGCAGCCTGTCAGAGCTGCGCTCCCACCCTTGTGCCGCCATTCCCGCTGGCGACCCGCTAACCAGGCCGTCGGCGCTGATTTACTCTAGAAAACAACAAAACTAAGAAAACTCCTAGGAGCTCCACTAGCTGTGACTGGCTCCTCCGGGCACATTTTCTAAACTGAGTCTGGTAGGAGGGGCATAGAGGGAGGAGCCAGCCCACACTATTAAACTCTTAAAGTGCCCATGGCTCCTAGTGGACCCGTCTATACCCCATGGTACTAAATGGAGCCCCAGCATCCTCTAGAATGTGAGAAAATGCCAATTTATTACTAAAAGGCAGACTTGCCATACGTCTCTATTATGCATCCCACACTGTTCCCGTATATGCCAAACTGTCACACAGTGTACAGTGCAGAGAATGCTTGGGAGACTTTCTAAGGGTGATTGTTGTGGGTGGTGGGTGACTTATAATTGCAGAAGTCTGCTAAATTAAAAAAAAAATGACTTTATGATTTTGATAAGGATTATGGTTGGGAGCTAGGGGTTATCCTCAGGGACTATTTGTACTGTGTATTTATATATGTATGTAAATATCATATATCAGACTATGAGGCTCATTTATCATTGAATGATAATCCTGGTTGTGAATATAAAAACTTATGATGAATGGTGCTCTGCCAATCAGCTCCTGTCATGTCTTCAGCTTCTAACTGCTATGCATTTGAAAAATGACAGTTGGGAGCTGATAGGCTGGAGCACCATTTATCATATGCAATGAGTTTTATCATTCGCAATGAGTTTTATCACTCATTGATAAATGGGCCCCTATGGGGGCTATGTACTAAGCATTGGAGAGAGGTAAAAAAAAACAGCCAATCAGCTCCTACTGTAACTGCATGTCAGAGACTGTGTTTGAACAGTTAGGAGCTGATTGGCTGGTACTTTATCTCTCTCCACTGTATCACTCTCCAAGGCTTAGTACATCTGCCCCTAAAATGCACAGGAATCATTTCTATTGTTGCATCTGTATTCTTCTGCAGAATAAAAGTATGGCTCTGCCAGTAGGGTCATATTTATCACAAGCCGTATTTTAATGCCTAAATTCGCTATGTGAAAATGTTAATTTAGTGTTAAAGTCTTGCCGGCAGATGGGCTCTGATAGGAAAACATGTAGACACAGAGCTGGTTGAGTGTCTGAACATGCCAATCCAGCCATCAGCCAGCACATGCATCAGTGGGGGGTGAGGGAAAAGGAATAGGAAGACCTCTTTCCAAATAAAATCCATAAACTACTATAGGCTAACACCATCTTCAGATGGTGTTAGCTATGGGACCATGCTTGTAAATCCGACAGCCTATTAGCCGCAATAGTTTCTGTGGGTACTGATTTGCAGTAGGAAACAGAGGGGCTGGGATAGATGCTTAATATTTGTGAGTATCCCTCAAAGGTGGATGTTTTGGGGGATATTCCAAAATATTGCTTAATAAATATGCCCTTAGTGACATTGCATGATTATTTAGGGACATATACGGAGAACACTTGCTTCAGTGATTGTATTTGCAGAAGGACAAATGCTTAAACCAACATGACAAGTGATTAAGATATACAATTCTGGGCATATGTGTCAGTTTCATTCTATTTACCCATAGGTTATGAGTAATTTGTCTGCTAGTGTGGTAAACAATCTACTAAATGAATCTCCCATTTCCTCTGCCTTCAAACTACTGGATTCAAACTTCAAACCATTATTACACTGTTAAATTATATCAACATTTCCATGGTGGATTGACAGCTTGATTAAGAACCTCAATAACATGTATACATTGATTTTTTTTCTTTGGAACTTTGCATTCAGCTATATGCAAGGGTTGTAGTAGGGTATGCCAGCGGCCGGGCTCCCGGCGACCAGCATACCAGCGCCGGAATCCCGACCGCCGGTATACCAACAGCTGGGTGAGCGCAAATGAGCCCCTTGCGGGCTCGCTGCGCTCGCCACACTGCGGGCACGGTGGTGCACTACGCTATCTATTCTCCCCCCAGGGGGGTCATGGACCCCCAAGAGGGAGAAAAGATGTCGGTATGCCAGCGGTTGGGATTCCGGCGCAGGTATGCTGGTCGTCGGGAGCCCGGCCGCCGGCAAACAACCCATATGCAAGTCAGTCCAAATGGAAAACCTTGATGCTTCTTTTTGTCATTGGAGAAATAATTGAAACTAAGGTTTTGTGCTAGAAACAAGCTGACCTTTTACATAATTGCAATAATATATTTATTCCAAACTTGCCGATACCTACTGAGGGGCATATTATGGGGCATATTCAATTACCTGCCGTGTTTACCCCACGGCTAATGAAATCTGCCCCCTGGAGTTGAACACATTTGTGCACTAAGGAAAGTACACATAAAAAAACATAGATCAGAAACAAATTGTTACACCTGCGCTACCACAATACTGCAGCCCTTTACACTCAGGAAATGTAATCTAATAAACTTCCTAAACTACAACGAAAAAAAAAATGTATAGAGTGTGCATGGCGTTGTATGATAATTCAGACGATCTTTCCTCAGGAAAAAACTTTCTCTGGCAAAGCAGTCGTCTTCTAACACACCATACTCAATGGAAACAGACTTACATTCAGGTTCTTCTCACCAGCAGACATTGGGGTACATTTACTAAGCAGTGATAAGAGCGGAGAAGTGAGCCAGTGGAGATATTTCCCCATCAAACAATCAGCAGCTCTGTATCATTTTATAGTATGCAAATTATAGATGTTACTTCAGTGCTGATTGGTTGCCATGGGCAACTTCTCCACTGGCTCACTTCTCTGCTCTTATCACTGCTTAGTAAATGTACCCCATTGAAAGGTATCTTTAGGGCTTGGCCCAAGCACAGGGTGGCACAAACACATATGTGTGTTGGTGGATGCACTTAAAAAATGGCACTTGCATGAGCTTTCAATCCCGCGTTCATATAGCAGTTTCTTTTAAAGGATCGTCATTCCACACAAACCCGGATAATTCACATAAAGGTTTAATAATTAAAAAGTGTTCACAGAATGGCCCTCATTCCGAGTTGTTTGCTATTTTTTTCGTTCGCACAAGGTATGCGCAAAATTGCGAACATGTTGCAAAATAGCGAATATCCGCCTCCAACGTATTTTTGCTAATTCGTCCGCAGTATAACACAAAGTGGGCGTACGCCAAATGACATCGCAGCAATGCGAAACCATCGCATTAACACAAACCGCAACGTAAAAATACTAAGTTTTCGTAGATTTACACATTGGGGGTCATTCTGAGTTGTTCGCTCGTTATTTTTTTCTCGCAACGGAGCGATTAGTCGCTAATGCGCATGCGCAATGTCCGCAGTGCGACTGCGCCAAGTAAATTTACTATGCAGTTAGGTATTTTACTCACGGCATTACGAGGTTTATTCTTCGTTGTGGTGATCGGAGTGTGATTGACAGGAAGTGGGTGTTTCTGGGCGGAAACTGGCCGTTTTATGGGTGTGTGTGAAAAAACGCTACCGTTTCTGGGAAAAACGCGTGAGTGGCTGGAGAAACGGAGGAGTGTCTGGGCAAACGCTGGGTGTGTTTGTGACGTCAAACCAGGAACGACACTGACTGAACTGATCGCAGATGCCGAGTAAGTCTGGAGCTACTCAGAAACTGCTAAGAAGTGTCTATTCGCAATTCTGCTAATCTTTCGTTCGCAATTTTGAGAAGCTAAGATTCACTCCCAGTAGGCGGCGGCTTAGCGTGTGCAAAGCTGCTAAAAGCAGCTTGCGAGCGACCCCCATTCTTCTTAAAAGTGCACACTTTTGCAGAAAAACGCACAACAATGGGTTTTTTTCTATTAAGTGAAATTACACCTTTCAGTTTAAAGTCCAAAGCCCTCCTCAATTACGAATCCAATTAGTGTAATGAATGACAATGGTCCTGACCAAATAAGTCTTCAAAGAATACCAGAAGAACACTTTGTAGGCATAATTGGCCATAAACATTGATCTGGAAAAATTACAAATATAGATATGGGAAATGTGCCTGGTCTAATGCAAATGTTTGAAGTATTGTGTAGATGTGTAGTGTGTGAATAAATGTGTTTACATGTATTTATAATCCATAACCTCCTAACGTTTAAAAAAAAAAAAATTTTGTTGGTGTATTTTTATTAAATTATTCTTAAGTAAGATGTGTGAACTGTTTTAGGTCACCAATTTCTGCACGCCAATGTGCTGTTCCTTTATAGCATAAATAAACACAACACCCGCTTAACTTCAACAATTTTTTATTTTTTTTATTTTTTTTGTTTTGTTTTTCTGAAATTAAAATGTGAACAAAATAAAAATTATAAACTTATAAAAAAATTCTCAATTGCCTCAATATCAGCAATTACTGCCCTTAAATTGCCTTTTAGGTGTTGTAAAAGTGCAGGCAAACTGGTCGGATCTCCAACTGCAGCATCTGAAAAGAAGAGTCAAAGAAAACATTACTAACTTACTCACATTACCTATTATACAAGCAAGGCACAAAGCACACTTTAATGCAGGCATGTCCAAACTGCGGCCCTCCAGCTGTTGTGAAACTACATATACCAGCATGCCTTGACACAGTTTTGGGGTCAGAGAATGCAAAAGCTGTGTCAGGGCATGCTGGGATGTGTAGTTTCTCAACAGCTGGAGGGCCGCAGTTTGGACAGGCCTGCTTTAATGGCAAAGTGACTACATCATGGCTGTTTTAAGGATAAATCAGGAGCAGAACAACACACAAGCCTGCTCAGCAATGTTTTTTTTTAATTATTCTTTTTTTATAAAGTGTACCACACCATGGGGTACATTTACTACTATGGGAGTTCTATTTAAGATGGGACGTTGACCATAGCAACCAATCAAATTCTACATATTATCTTGTATAAGGGGTCAAAAAAATTACAAGTATAATCTTATTGGTTGCTATGGGCAACATCCCATCTTAAAGAGAACTACCATCTTAGTGAATGTAACACCATGTTGGCATTCATTCACATCTGGAGTGAAGGCAACTTATCTTTTTTTGGGTTGGCCCTGCATCATCACACTGCATATCAACATCTTCAGAAGGACAACATATCCTAGCATGGCCACACTTCCTGAAAGCCTGCCTTACTACATAAGGTCAAACAGGTTTTGAAAAATCAAATAATCATTTTGTGAGTGTAACTTTCACACCACAAATCATTGTGTCGTTAGGCTGGCTAACAAAGTGAAGCATGTGAGTTGAAAGTGCAAATATTATGAATACCCAGGCACAAGTGTAAAAGACCAACAACATACTAAACTCCACTCAGGTCTAACTGTTTCACTGACAACCTAGCACATATAAACCCTGTTGTCCTGGCAACACTGTCGACCTAATGAGTGTCGACCTAGAGTGGACAGACAAAACATTGCACACATAAACACTGTACATCTAATGATACTCACATAAATGTAAACGCAACATCTAGACCATGAAGAAGAACACAAACATTTTTCCTTGGGCCGAGATTGCCCACAGTACAACACTGCATGTTTTGTAATTGTAAGTGTAAGTAGGTAACCAATACATTTTAATTTTTAAAACACTTACTCGCATGTGCCACATGCGGACTCCCCGGAATATCCGCAGGGGCTTCTTTGGCCCATTCACTGGGTGGGGAAGGCGGCTAAATGGGGGAAGGAGGCTGGATGGGGGAAGGAGGAGGGATTGGGGAAGGAGGAGGGATTGGGGAAGAAGGAGGGATTGGGGACCTGCTTTCAGAGGGTGTGTCTGATTGAGAGGGGGAGGGGGGCGGAGAGGGTGTTTGGGCAACAGAGGGGGAGGGGGCCAGAGAGGGTGTTTGGGAAAGAAAGGGGGAGGGGGGCTGAGAAGGGGTCTGGGAAAGAGAGGGGGAGAGGGGCTGAGAAGGGGACTGGGAAGGAGAAGGGGATTGGGCAACAGAAGGGGTGGGGGGCTGAGAAGGGGACTGGGAAGGAGAAGGGGATTGGGCAACAGAAGGGGAGGGGGGCTGAGAAGGGGACTGGGAAGGAGAAGGGGATTGGGCAACAGAAGGGGTGGGGGGCTGAGAAGGGGACTGGGAAGGAGAAGGGGATTGGGCAACAGAACGGGAGGGGGGCTGAGAAGGGGACTGGGAAGGAGAGGGGGATTGGGTATCAGAAGGGGGGGGGGGCTCAGAAGGTGACTGGTCGGGGCTCCCAGCAGCAACTTGCCGTTGTGGTGGTCCTAGAATGACATATGTAATATTTAGGTTGTAGCATGACAAATTTTAACAACACCATTTTTCAATTACACTGTTCTGTCCCATGTTAAAAAGACACAGGGGTAACATTAATAGGTTTTTCTAATTTTTAAACTGGTGATGTTGGCCATAGCAACCAATCAGATTATACCTAACATTTATTAAGCTGCTTATAGAATGTAATAGATTGAATCTGATTGATTGCTATAGGCAACATCACCAGTTCTAAAAACCTCCCACCTTATTAAAATTACACCACTGAGCAAGTTATTGGGTTCAGGTGACAGCCTGTGTAGCAACTCTGTACAACAACATGCACTTTTTCAGAAGCACTTTGCTACACAGTCAGTACTGCTCACCCTAACCACACACACTGTGTCATGTTTATTCTACAATAGTTCATTGTCAGTGTGCAAATTTTCACACTATCACTTAGTGAAAATATGCAAAGTTTTTGCTAATAATCTCAGTGTTATGTAATGTATTAAACTTACTGCGTCTACGTAATTCCCGGATTTGTTGGCGGAGTTCCGCCAACAGGTCCGGCGTCCGCCTGCGGAGGTCGCTCCACCTCCTCTCTAACTGTATGATGGTCCGCCTGCTGCGGACGCAGGTCCTCAATAAGCGGCGGACCTCCGTGTAGGCCTCGCGCTTTACCCTATTTGGGACAAAGGGCCCTGCGCGGCCTACGCGGCGGTCCATCACTGCCACCAGGACGCGCAGCTCGCGGCGTGTGAATGCTGCTGCGCGCATCATGGCAATGGCGTTTTCCATATATGGGCTTATATTTATAGTTTGTGGTTGCATGTGATTGGTTGGAAATGTATGGTGTCATCTGTAATAAACTTTATTGATATGTGTACATTGATGTGCAGGACAGTTTGTATAGTTCTCATGGGCGGTGATTCGCACACGCGGACACACAAACACACATATCATTCAAATATGGCTTCAAATCATAAACATATTAGTCTTCACATATATATAAAATAAAAACATTTTAAAATAATAAAAACCATTGGATACAACAATCTTACACAACATACATGAGAAGGAGAATATTGCATTAAAAAAATGTACTGAAACAATATAAAATACTCTCAAAACTCACTCAGAAATGTCCACCGTGCTTCAGTAATTTTCCGCATACACCCACACACAGGCTGCATGCAGGGCGTTCATATAGCCAGTGCAGCAATTACTGGACCAATTAGCATAACACTCGTGCATACGCACATGCTACCAGCAACATGGCTACTCGTGAGCAGACGGCAGCAGAGATGGACGAGGTGCATAAGCAGATGGCAGCTTTATCACACAGAAGCTTAGCACTGCGGAGGCAGATGCTTGAGTTTGCCAATGCTGACTCTGAAATAGCAGGACCCAGTACTATGCAAACTCCTTCTTCTGCTACTCAGGAGTTAGGAGTGAATCCCCTGCCAGACATAGCTAGTGGGGAAACTGAGGGTGATTCTGGACTAGCAGCTCAAACACAAACTACACAAGCAGCTAGTGAAGAGGAAGATGGTGATGAAGTTCAGGATGATAGCTCACAGGCTACTTCAAAAAAAAAGAAAAGACAGCCCGCCTTCACTAAGAGGGAGTTACGGATTTTGGTCACACAGGCCATGCAAAAAATACATCGAGGACCCAAAAACATGGGTGCTGCAACCAAAGACAGAATTTGGAGGGACATCACTAATTCTATTAAGGAAGTCGGCTCAATAGTCCGCACCTCGCAGGAAGTTCGAAGACGGTAAGTGTATATTGCCAGTCCATTTTCTGTGCCAAGTATTAGTAAAAAGTATCTTAGATGTGATGTTGCCTATAGCAACAAAATGCATAGCATGTGTACTATATATTAAAGCAGGTTTTCAAAATTTAACACTACCTTGCCCCTATTTTTTACCACATATGTAGTTGGGCCGACTTCAAATCCCGCCTGAAGGGCAAGAGGTCTGCGGAGTGGAATGCCTCGAGGGCAACAGGGGGAGGACCAGCTGCCACTGTGGAATACACAGATCTGGAGGAGATAGCGATGGACTGTGTGAGCTACGAGGAGGGGGTTGGGGTGTCTTATATGGACACGGACCTGTCTGAAATACTCCATGCACATGACTTGCCAGGTAAGTTTACACACATATTTTTTTGGGTTTAATTTTTTTTGGATACAAAAGTCTCATATTGTTTTTATCTACTCTTTTTCCACTCATTCTTCTATTTGCTTTGCACATAACACAGCACAGGGGGGTGAGCAGGTAGAGTCACAGGAGGGTTATGTGGCTGAGGTGGAGGGACCTAGTGTGTCTGGCAGTGTGGGACCACAAATCCCACCCATCCAGATTCCAACTGGCCCCCCCACCCAACCCTCTGCTATCCCGGAAATCCTGACTGAAATAGCCAGGTATGGTGAGAGCCTGAATGCTTTTCAGGACAGGATGCTTTGGGATGTAAGCCAGATACCTGTCCGGCTCACTGAGCACAGAACCAGTGTGGAGCAAGGTGTAGCTCAACTCTGCCAAGGTCTGGCAGAGATCAGGCAGGGACAAGATCAACTCGCCTCCTCCTTCCATGAACTTGCCAATTCCATTCGGCAAGGGCTCCAGGACATCGCTGTCTCCCTTGCCCACAGTGGCAGAGAGCCAGCCACATCGGCTCCCTCCCCTCACCCTGCCCAGGAAGAACATCCCACTGGGCAGGGCACTTGAAGGTCGCTCCGCAGACTAAGCCAAGAAGAACATCATCAGGCGGGGGAAAAAAAGAGAAAGTGATGTCTCTCCAGATGGACAGCACCCATGTTTTACATGTTGCCTCAATGTATTTTTTTATTTTGGCTTGTGTGGCCAGAATGTAGAACTCCCTCAAAGTGAAAGGTTTTCTTTAAATTGTAGCCTGTGAGTTATTTGTGCCTACACCTGAGCCATCTTCCTCTTCCTAGCGTGCTGTGTATGTTTGTGTTTGTGTGTTTGTTCCGGAATCTACCTCAGTTCCCCTAAAAGTTTAGTCTGGCTGGGGGTTCACTTACTTAATTGAAAACATCATATTTTGTCAGAAGAAGGGGTTACCATAGTACTGGGTTCTGCTATGTGCATTTGCCCAATGCCATTTGCTTGCTGCTATGTCCATCTCTGTATGTGATGCTCATTTGTAGCCATGTTGTGTTGTTGATTTTGAACTTTTTTTGAAGTAAAAAAAAATTACTTTACAATTGTTTGTGTGTTTTATTAAAGGTTATGCACTCATTAAAACTGTGCCCTGTAAACTTGAACATGGCATATTGACATTTGTGGAACAAGGGAACAATCAGAATATTAACACAAACATTGCATAGTGTAATTTTAAATCTGTATGCCTTGCACAACACTTAATTGACCATATTAAAAAAAAAAAAAAAAAAACTTGGGTTACTAGGGGCAACATGCCATAGTATTAGATGTGGACACATATTCCCAAAAAAAAAAAAAAAAAAAAAAAAATCATATTAAGTCACATGAAATGTAGGCTGCCTTATGGTGCTCATGTTATTTGGTATGTACAAAGGAATATGTCTATGTTGAGAAGATTTAGCTGATGTAGTTTATAAGTATGTTTAGTCACATTTGAGATTATTAAACAAATAATTAAAACATGCATTTAACATCAGTTAATTTTTATTGGTACAAAAAATACAGTGCATTATTTGTGAGTGTGTCAGATTTGTTTGTGCTAACAATACAAATATGAAGTGGCCATATAATTGCTGTTTGTATTATTTTGTAAGAGCAGTGTTTTGCGAGTAAATGCTCAACAGGTGAATTCAGTTGCTAATTAATTGCTAATTAGAGCAGACACACACTTGTAACATTACTTTGCAAGTGCTGAGTAGCTGCAGACTCACTCTTCGGCTGCGTCAAGATAGCGAACATTTGTTATGTACTTTTAACGTAGGATACGCATTTTTGCCAAAAACACGCCTACTGCTGGATGCATACTCCCACACTAGCCGTCCACTTTCACGCCCATTTCGTAGGATTGCGAAGCCGTGCCTCTGCCACGCCTCCGTCACTCCCTGTTTTCGTTTGTGTATTACGAGCAGTTTTTCTTATAGTAATTCTGCACAAGTGTCGTATCGCTATCTTTGCGCATGCGTATTTCCGCTTTTGCGCTTGCGCAGTATGAGGTTTTCCTGCCGTTTGCGATGCGATGATCCGCTGCGAACAACTCGGAATGAGGGCCAATATCGGAAAACACAAAGGAACAGTACTCAGGAGCAGGGAGGTACGCTGTGGTAGGTCCGGCTGCAGACGCGAACTTCTGATGGAAACAGCAAGCCCCAGATGGTATACGCTCCTTTTCCTCCTATAACCCGATCTGCTATATGCGGCAACAACTGTAACGCGTTTCAAGGTAGAGCCTCTTTGTCAGACAGTCTCCCGCACACAGCAGATCGGGTAATAGGAGGAAAAGGAGCGTATACCATCTGGGGCTTGCCGTTTCCATCAGAAGTTCGTGTCTGCAGCCGGACCTCCCACAGCGTACCTCACTGCTCCTGAGTACTGTTCCTCTGTGTTTTTCCCGTATTCTGTGAACACTTTTTAATTATTAAACCTTTATGTGAATTATCCGGGTTTTTGTGGAATGATGATCCTTTAAAAGAAACTGCTATATGAACGCGGGATTGAAAGCTCATGCAAGTGCCATTTTTTAAGTGCATCCACCATCGCATACTGTATGTGTTTGTGCCACCCTGTGCTTGGGTCAAGCCCTAAAGATACCTTTCAAAGTCTGCAGTTGAGAACCCAAATGTAAGTCTGTTTCCATTGGTTACGAGTGGTGTGTTAGAAGATGACTTCTTTGCCAGAGAAAGTTTTTTACTGAGGAAAGATCGTCTGAATTATCATACAGCGCCATGCACACTCTATACATAAAAAAACATACTTATAACTTAAGTATGTGTGGGATGCATCTCAGGATGTATCCTGCAGTAAGATTTGTACCAGGCTTACATCAGACGTGTATTCTTGTGCCCCAGTACAAAGGCATGCACCGTGAAAGAGTAAAAATGACATTGGCAAATCTGTAGCCCATATAATAATGTAATGAAGTATACTAATCATAAGAAAGAATATTATCTTGACAGTTATCAATAAATACAAAAGTTGTATTTAAAAAAAAAAAATGTAATGAAACAAAAACACATCCTTATTTGTTAATTACCCTTTAAAAATCAAACATTAATTTCCTGTACTGCATTAGTCCAAATGTAAATGTCAATTTAGTAATGAGAATATAAGGCTGCCTGTGACTCCATGTAATTCAGTTGCTAAATCAGTGATTTATGTATTATCAGTTGGAGGGATCGTCGTGTAAATAGTCGGTAGTCCTGCAGGTAGTCATCATCTTTATTACACCAGCCATCCACTACCCAAAAGAGCTATGCCTCTTACACTGTGTATCTGGGAGTACATACACATCTAATCACAGCTAATAATGCAAACTCACCCTTACTGTACTCACCCTGTACTTGCTCGTCCCTGTTTTACTCAATTCTGTATATTTACAGAAACAATTGGATTATGTCCAACTCTAAATACATTTCTATACACTAGAGATGTGCACCGGAAATTTTTCGGGTTTTGTGTTTTGGTTTCGGTTCCGCGGCCGTGTTTTGGATTCAGACGCGTTTTGGCAAAACCTCCCTGAAAATTTTTTGTCGGATTCGGGTGTGTTTTGGATTCGGGTGTTTTTTTTCAAAAACCCCTCAAAAACAGATTAAATCATAGAATTTGGGGTAATTTTGATCCTATAGTATTATTAACCTCAATAACCATAATTTCCACTCATTTCAAGTCTATTCTGAAGACCTCACACTTCACAATATTATTTTTAGTCCTAAAATTTGCACCGAGGTCGCTGGATGACTGAGCTAAGTGACCCAAGAGGGCAGCACAAACACCTGGCCCATCTAGGAGTGGCACTGCAGTGTCAGACAGGATGACACTTAAAAAAATTGGCCCCAAACAGCACATGATGCAAAGAAAAGAGAATAAGAGGTGCACTGTGGTCGCTGGATGGCTAAGCTAAGCGACACAAACACCTCAATATCACAGGAATTATTTGTTCTAATCAATGGTATTATTGGTCCAAATCACTGGAAGAAAATGACAAAATCACAGGAATTATTCGTTCTAATCAATGGTATTATTGGTCCAAATCACTGGAAGAAGATGACAAAATCACTGGAATTAAATGGCAGTAATGTCGGGAATTATATCAAATGGCAGTACCACTGGACATATACGGAAGTGTCAGACAGGATGGCACTTAAAAAAATAGTCCCCAAACAGCACATGATGCAAAGAAAAGAGAAAAAGAGGTGCACTGTGGTCGCTGGATGGCTAAGCTAAGCAACACGAACACCTCAATATCACAGGAATTATTCATTCTAATCAATGGTATTATTGGTCCAACTCACTGGAAGAAAATGACAAAATCACAGGAATTATTCGTTCTAATTAATGGTATTATTGGTTCAAATCACTGGAAGAAAATGACAAAATCACAGGAATTATTCGTTCTAATCAATGGTATTATTGGTCCAAATCACCGGAAAAAAATGACAAAATCACTGGAATTATTTGGCAAGATCACTGTAATTAATAATTATAAATCACTGATATTAATTGGTAAAATCTCACTATTGCCTGCCTAGTGAAGTGGAATCTAGATGGGATTTTGTACCGGGGACACAATAACTTCATCAATTGTCTAAATCCCACTGCACTAATGGCGGAAAACGGGCACACGTCTAACAGCGCACTGATTATACTGAGAACTGATTATACTGATCACTGATGATACTACGGAGAACTGACACTGAGCAGCGAGAACAGCACTGGACTATTGTACTGTAGTATACTGGTCACCACAATGCAGCACTGACACTGAGCACAGATATTACCAGGTGTATCTCACACATCACTCAGTACAGATTACAGGATGTATAATCACCAGGTGTATAACACACGTCGCACAGTACAGTATACAGGGTGTATAATTAATTACCAGGTGTATCACACACATCGCACAGTACAGTATATAGGGTGTATAATCCCCAGGTGTATCTTGCACATCACACAGTACAGTATATAGGGTGTATAATCCCAAGGTGTATCTCACACATCGCTCAGTACAGTATACAGGGTGTATAATCACCAGGTGTATCACAAACGTTGCACAGTACAGTATACAGGGTGGGGTGGTATTCATGTGACCGGCGGTCTGCTGACCGACAGTCACATGACCTCCTCCACCATCCCGCCGGCTCAGTATCCCAATGGTCGGCATGCCGACCAACAGGGACTATTTCCACTTGTGGGTGTCCATGACACCCATAGAGTGGGAATAGAACCCGTGGCGAACGCAGGTCGCCACCGAGCCCGCAAGGGGCTTGCTGCACTCGCCCCTCCCCGCCGGGATCCCGGCGTCGGTAAGCTGACCGGCGGTCAGGAGACCGCCGGTCAGCCATACTACACCCTACAGGGTGTATAATCCCCAGGTGTATCTCACACATCGCTCAGTACAGATTACAGGATGTATGAAATCACCAGGTGTATAATACATGTTGCACAGTACAGTATACATACTGGTCACAACAATGCAGCAGATATTGAGCACTGATCAGGATACTAGAAGTGACACAGAGCTGCAAGATACAGCAATGGCCTACTGTACTGTACTATATGTATACTGCTGGTCACCAAAATGCTGCACTGTCCTACAATATACTGCTCACAATAATGCAGCACAGATATGGATAGTATATGTGAGACAGAGCTGCAAGATACAGCAATGGCCTACTGTACTGTACTACTATAATTATATACTGGTGGTCCCCAGTCCCCACAATGCAGCACACTGAGCACAGATATTTGCAGCACACTGTGCACAGATATGGAGCGTTTTCAGGCAGAGAACGTAAATATTTTCAGCACACTGAGCACAGATATTTGCAGCACACTGAGCACAGATTACGGAGCGTTTCAGGTAGTGATGAGCGGGTTCGGTTTCTCGGAAACCGAACCCCCCCGAACTTCACGCTTTTTACACGGGTCCGAGGCAGACTCAGATCTTCCCGCCTTGCTCGGCTAACCCGAGCGCGCCCGAACGTCATCATCCCGCTGTCGGATTCTCGCGAGGCTCGTATTCTATCGCGAGACTCGGATTCTATATAAGGAGCCGCGTGTCGCCGCCATTTTCACACGTGCATTGAGATTGATAGGGAGAGGACGTGGCTGGCGTCCTCTCCGTTTAGATAGAGAGTGAGGCACTTGATTTACTGGAGCATTAGGAGTACTCAGAGAGTGCAGAGTTTTGCTGATAGTTATACTAGTGACCACCAGTTTTATTTATTATTTAATATAATCCGTTCTCTGCCTGAAAAAAAACGATACACAGTCACATACCATATCTGTGCTCAGCCTCAGTGTGCTGCATGATAATATCATCTATGTATATCTGACTGTGCTGAGTAGTGCTCACTGCTCACACAGCTTAATTGTGGGGGAGACTGGGGAGCAGTTATAGCAGGAGTACATATTTAACAGTGCACACTTTTGCTGCCAGAGTGCCAGTGTGACTGACCAGCAGTGACCACCAGTATATTGTCTGCCTGAAAAAGTTAAACACTCGTGTGGTGTTTTTTTTTTTTATTCTATAAACGCATTCTGCTGACAGTGTCCAGCAGGTCCGTCATTCATTATATTTCTATCTTCTTCATACTAGTAGTTTAGGAGTCTGCAGTGCTGACAGTGTCCAGCAGGTCCGTCATTATATAATATATACCTGTCCTGCAGTAGTGATATACAGTGGCGTAACTACTGCCCCCGCAGTCCTCGCGGTGGCTTGGGGGCGAGGGGCTGCGGGGGCGCCACTGATTACAGCAGACTGACATGCGGACGAACGTCCGCATGTCAGTCTGCTTTATTGGAGGGACACGGCGGGCGCAGCGTGTGCCTATCCTGTGTCCCTCCTGAGCCCTGCATCATCTCCGGCGGCCCGCGGGTCTAATAGGGGGAAGTGCCGTCCGTGAGCCAATTAGAGCTCACGGACGGCACTTCCCCCTATCAGACCCGCGGCCGCCGGAGATGATGCAGGACTCAGGAGGGACACAGGAGAGGCACACGCTGCGCCCGCCGTGTCCCTCCAAGTTCTCCAACAAGCGGCGGCTGCACTGCGGCATATCTGTCACGGGGGGGGAGAGAGGAGAGGGTGTCTGGCACCGGGGAATATATGGCCATTGGGGGGGGGATGTCAGGCACTAGGGGGGATATCCGGCACTGGGGCATATATGACACTGTGGGGGGGGGGGCGGGGGATATCTGGCACTAGGGCATATCTGGCACTGGGGAAGGGGGGGGGGGGATATCTGGCACTGGGGCATATATGGCACTGGGGGGGGGGGGGGATATCTGGCACTAGGGCATATCGCACTGGGGGGGGGGGATGTCTGGCACTGGGGGGGATATCTGGCACTGGGGCATATATGGCACTGGGGGGGGGATATCTGGCACGGGGTGGATATGTGGCACTGGGGGGGGGGGGATATCTGGCACTGGGAGGGAATATCTGGCCCTGGGGCTTATATGGCACTGGGGGAGAATATCTGGCACTGGGGGGGAATATCTGTCACTGGGGATATATGGCACTCGGGGGGAATATATGGCACTGGCGGCATATCTGGCACTGGGGGAATATCTGGCACTGGGGGCATATGTGGCACTGGGGGGGAATATATGGCACTGGCGGCATATCTGGCATGGGGGGAATATCTGGCACTGGGGGCATATGTGGCACTGGGGGGGAATATCTGGCACTGGGGGCATATCTGGCACTGGGGGGGTATATGTGTACCTGGCACATGGGGGGGGGGGGCTATATTTGGCACCGGGGGCATGTGAGTACCTGGCACCGTGGGGAAATATCTGGCACTGGGGACATATGTGGCACTGGGAGCACAGCCCTAGCAACAAGGACTACCTCCTAGCAACGAGCATGACACCCAGTGCATGAAACACCTGACAACGAGCATGACACCCAGTGCATGAAACACCTGGCAACGAGCATGACACCCAGTGCATGAAACCCCTGACAACGAGAAGGTAATTGAAAAGTAATTAGAAGCCTTACTGTAGGACTTAATGTGTAATGGGCATTACGGTGTGTGGCATAATGTATCACGGACATTGTGGTGTGTGTCATAATGTGTCACAGGCATTACGGTGTATGGTATACTATATCGCGGGCATTGTGATATGTGGTATAATGTCTCAGGGTCATTGCAGTGTGTGGCATAATGTATCACGGACATTGCGGTGTGTGTCATAATGTGTCAGGCATTACGGTGTGTGGTATACTATATCACGGGCATTGTGGTATGTGGTATAATGTCTCAGGGTCATTGCAGTGTGGCATAATACATAACGGGCATTGCGGTGTGTGGCATAGGGTATAACGGGCAGGGCATTGCGGTATGTGTCACAGGCATTACGGTGTATGGTATACTATATCACGGGCATTGTGGTATAATGTCTCAAGGTCATTGCGGTGTGTGTCATAATGTGTCACAGGCATTGTATGTGCTATAATGTATCAGGGGCATTGCAGTGTGTAGCATAATGTATAACGGGCATTGCGATTCCTGTCATAATGTGTCGGGGGCATTACGGTGTGTGGCATAATGTGTCGGGGGCATTACAGTGTGTGCATATTGTGTCATGTGCATTGTTGTGTGCGGCATAATGTCTAAGGGCCATTGCAGTATGTGGCATAATGTATACTGGGCATTACTATAAGGAGGAAAAATGACAAATAATGTAAGGGGCATGAATCAGGATTATTTTTCTTTCCTGTGGTGGCTAACGTCTGGGCGTGCAGGTTGCAAAACTGGGGTATAAGGTAGTCTTTTCCTGCAATACCACGCCCCTTTACGAGAAACCACGCCCATTCCAACAAAACCACGCCCCTTTTTTTGCAGCGCGCGCCTTCGCGCGCGCATATTTGTCCCTTTCTTGCTCCCAGTTATGCAGCGGGGGGGGGGGGGGGGGGGGGGGCGCCAAAAATTTTTTGGCTTGGGGGAGAAAAATTTCTAGTTACGCCACTGGTGATATATATATATTTTTTATATCATTATCATCCAGTCTATACTAGCAGACGCAGTACGGTAGTCCACGGCTGTAGCTACCTCTGTGTCGGCACTGGCAGTCGCTCGTCCATAATTGTATACCTACCTGTGGTGGTTTTTTTTTTCTATCTTCTTCATACTAGTAGTTTAGGAGTCTGCAGTGCTGACAGTGTCCAGCAGGTCCGTCATTATATAATATATACCTGTCCTGCAGTAGTGATATATATATTTTTTTTATATCATTATCATCCAGTCTATACTAGCAGACGCAGTACGGTAGTCCACGGCTGTAGCTACCTCTGTGTCGGCACTGGCAGTCGCTCGTCCATAATTGTATACCTACCTGTGGTGGTTTTTTTTTTTTTCTATCTTCTTCATACTAGTAGTTTAGGAGTCTGCAGTGCTGACAGTGTCCAGCAGGTCCGTCATTATATAATATATACCTGTCCTGCAGTAGTGATATATATATTTTTTTTATATCATTATCATCCAGTCTATACTAGCAGACGCAGTACGGTAGTCCACGGCTGTAGCTACCTCTGTGTCGGCACTGGCAGTCGCTCGTCCATAATTGTATACCTACCTGTGGTGTTTTGTTTTTTTCTATCTTCTTCATACTAGTAGTTTAGGAGTCTACAGTGCTGACAGTGTCCAGCAGGTCCGTCATTATACAATATATACCTGTCCTGCAGTAGTGATATATATATATTTTTTATATCATTATCATCCAGTCTATACTAGCAGACGCAGTACGGTAGTCCACGGCTGTAGCTTCCTCTGTGTCGGCACTGGCAGTCGCTCGTCCATAATTGTATACCTACCTGTGGTGGTTTTTTTTTTTCTATCTTCTTCATACTAGTAGTTTAGGAGTCTGCAGTGCTGACAGTGTCCAGCAGGTCCGTCATTATACAATATATACCTGTCCTGCAGTAGTGATATATATATTTTTTTTATATCATTATCATCCAGTCTATACTAGCAGACGCAGTACGGTAGTCCACGGCTGTAGCTACCTCTGTGTCGGCACTGGCAGTCGCTCGTCCATAATTGTATACCTACCTGTGGTGGTTTTTTTTTTCTATCTTCTTCATACTAGTAGTTTAGGAGTCTGCAGTGCTGACAGTGTCCAGCAGGTCCGTCATTATATAATATATACCTGTCCTGCAGTAGTGATATATATATATTTTTTATATCATTATCATCCAGTCTATACTAGCAGATGCAGTACGGTAGTCCACGGCTGTAGCTACCTCTGTGTCGGCAGTCGCTCGTCCATAATTGTATACCTACCTGTGGTGTTTTTTTTTTTTTCTATCTTCTTCATACTAGTAGTTTAGGAGTCTGCAGTGCTGACAGTGTCCAGCAGGTCCGTCATTATATAATATATACCTGTCCTGCAGTAGTGATATATATATATATTTTTTATATCATTATCATCCAGTCTATACTAGCAGACGCAGTACGGTAGTCCACGGCTGTAGCTACCTCTGTGTCGGCAGTCGCTCGTCATCCATAAGTATACTAGTATCCATCCATCTCCATTGTTTACCTGAGGTGCCTTTTAGTTGTGCCTATTAAAATATGGAGAACAAAAATGTTGAGGTTCCAAAAATAGGGAAAGATCAAGATCCACTTCCACCTCGTGCTGAAGCTGCTGCCACTAGTCATCGCCGAGACGATGAAATGCCATCAACGTCGTCTGCCAAGGCCGATGCCCAATGTCATAGTACAGAGCATGTAAGATCCAAAACACCAAATATCAGTAAAAAAAGGACTCAAAAATCTAAAATAAAATCATCGGAGGAGAAGCGTAAACTTGCCAATATGCCATTTACCACACGGAGTGGCAAGGAACGGCTGATGCCCTGGCCTATGTTCATGGCTAGTGGTTCAGCTTCACATGAGGATGGAAGCACTCAGCCTCTCGCTAGAAAAATGAAAAGACTTAAGCTGGCAAAAGCACAGCAAAGAACTGTGCGTTCTTCGAAATCACAAATCCACAAGGAGAGTCCAATTGTGTCGGTTGCGATGCCTGACCTTCCCAACACTGGACGTGAAGAGCATGCGCCTTCCACCATTTGCACGCCCCCTGCAAGTGCTGGAAGGAGCACCTGCAGTCCAGTTCCTGATAGTCAGATTGAAGATGTCAGTGTTGAAGTACACCAGGATGAGGAGGATATGGGTGTTGCTGGCGCTGGGGAGGAAATTGACCAGGAGGATTCTGATGGTGAGGTGGTTTGTTTAAGTCAGGCACCCGGGGAGACACCTGTTGTCCGTGGGAGGAATATGGCCATTGACATGCCTGGTGAAAATACCAAAAAAATCAGCTCTTCAGTGTGGAAGTATTTCAACAGAAATGCGGACAACATTTGTCAAGCCGTCTGTTGCCTTTGTCAAGCTGTAATAAGTAGGGGTAAGGACGTTAACCACCTTGGAACATCCTCCCTTATACGTCACCTGCAGCGCATTCATCATAAGTCAGTGACAATTTTCAAAAACTTTGGGCGACAGCGGAAGCAGTCCACTGACCAGTAAATCCCTTCCTCTTGTAACCAAGCTCACGCAAACCACCCCACCAACTCCCTCAGTGTCAATTTCCTCCTTCCCCAGGAATGCCAATAGTCCTGCAGGCCATGTCACTGGCAATTCTGACGAGTCCTCTCCTGCCTGGGATTCCTCCGATGCATCCTTGCGTGTAACGCCTACTGCTGCTGGCGCTGCTGTTGTTGCTGCTGGGAGTCGATCGTCATCCCAGAGGGGAAGTCGTAAGACCACTTTTACTACTTCCACCAAGCAATTGACTGTCCAACAGTCCTTTGCGAGGAAGATGAAATATCACAGCAGTCATCCTGCTGCAAAGCGGATAACTGAGGCCTTGGCATCCTGGGCGGTGAGAAACGTGGTTCCGGTATCCATCATTACTGCAGAGCCAACTAGAGTCTTGTTGGAGGTACTGTGTCCCCGGTACCAAATACCATCTAGGTTCCATTTCTCTAGGCAGGCGATACCAAAAATGTACACAGACCTCAGAAAAAGACTCACCAGTGTCCTAAAAAATGCAGTTGTACCCAATGTCCACTTAACCACGGACATGTGGACAAGTGGAGCAGGGCAGACTCAGGACTATATGACTGTGACAGCCCACTGGGTAGATGTATTGACTCCCGCCGCAAGAACAGCAGCGGCGGCACCAGTAGCAGCATCTCGCAAACGCCAACTCTTTCCTAGGCAGGCTACGCTTTGTATCACCGCTTTCCAGAATACGCACACAGCTGAAAACCTCTTACGGCAACTGAGGAAGATCATCGCAGAATGGCTTACCCCAATTGGACTCTCCTGTGGATTTGTGGCATCGGACAACGCCAGCAATATTGTGTGTGCATTAAATCTGGGCAAATTCCAGCACGTCCCATGTTTTGCACATACCTTGAATTTGGTGGTGCAGAATTATTTAAAAAACGAGAGGGGCGTGCAAGAGATGCTGTCGGTGGCCAGAAGAATTGCGGCACACTTTCGGCGTACAGGCACCACGTACAGAAGACTGGAGCACCACCAAAAACGCCTGAACCTGCCCTGCCATCATCTGAAGCAAGAAGTGGTAACGAGGTGGAATTCAACCCTCTATATGCTTCAGAGGTTGGAGGAGCAGCAAAAGGCCATTCAAGCCTATACAACTGAGCACGATATAGGAGGTGGAATGCACCTGTCTCAAGCGCAGTGGAGAATGATTTCAATGTTGTGCAAGGTTCTGCAACCTTTTGAACTTGCCACACGTGAAGTCAGTTCAGACACTGCCAGCCTGAGTCAGGTCATTCCCCTCATCAGGCTTTTGCAGAAGAAGCTGGAGACATTGAAGGAGGAGCTAACACAGAGCGATTCCGCTAGGCATGTGGGACTTGTGGATGGAGCCCTTAATTCGCTTAACAAGGATTCACGGGTGGTCAATCTGTTGAAATCAGAGCACTACATTTTGGCCACCGTGCTCGATCCTAGATTTAAAACCTACCTTGGATCTCTCTTTCCGGCAGACACAAGTCTGCTGGGGTTCAAAGAACTGCTGGTGAGAAAATTGTCAAGTCAAGCGGAACGCGACCTGTCAACATCTCCTCCTTCACATTCTCCCGCAACTGGGGGTGCGAGGAAAAGGCTCAGAATTCCGAGCCCACCCGCTGGCGGTGATGCAGGGCAGTCTGGAGCGACTGCTGATGCTGACATCTGGTCCGGACTGAAGGACCTGACAACGATTACGGACATGTCGTCTACTGTCACTGCATATGATTCTCTCCCCATTGAAAGAATGGTGGAGGATTATATGAGTGACCGCATCCAAGTAGGCACGTCAGACAGTCCGTACTTATACTGGCAGGAAAAAGAGGCAATTTGGAGGCCCTTGCACAAACTGGCTTTATTCTACCTAAGTTGCCCTCCCACAAGTGTGTACTCCGAAAGAGTGTTTAGTGCCGCCGCTCACCTTGTCAGCAATCGGCGTACGAGGTTACATCCAGAAAATGTGGAGAAGATGATGTTCATTAAAATGAATTATAATCAATTCCTCCGTGGAGACATTCACCAGTAGCAATTGCCTCCACAAAGTACACAGGGAGCTGAGATGGTGGATTCCAGTGGGGACGAATTGATAATCTGTGAGGAGGGGGATGTACACGGTGATATATCGGAGGATGATGATGAGGTGGACATCTTGCCTCTGTAGAGCCAGTTTGTGCAAGGAGAGATTAATTGCTTCTTTTTTGGTGGGGGTCCAAACCAACCCGTCATTTCAGTCACAGTCGTGTGGCAGACCCTGTCACTGAAATGATGGGTTGGTTAAAGTGTGCATGTCCTGTTTATACAACATAAGGGTGGGTGGGAGAGCCCAAGGACAATTCCATCTTGCACCTCTTTTTTCTTTCATTTTTCTTTGCGTCATGTGCTGTTTGGGGAGTAGTTTTTGGAAGGGCCATCCTGCGTGACACTGCAGTGCCACTCCTAGATGGGCCAGGTGTTTGTGTCGGCCACTTGGGTCGCTTATCTTAGTCACACAGCTACCTCATTGCGGCTCTTTTTTTCTTTGCGTCATGTGCTGTTTGGGGGGTGTTTTTTGGAAGGGCCATCCTGCGTGACACTGCAGTGCCACTCCTAGATGGGCCAGGTGTTTGTGTCGGCCACTAGGGTCGCTTAGCTTACTCACACAGCTACCTCATTGCGCCTCTTTTTTTTCTTCTTTGCGTCATGTGCTGTTTGGGGGGTGTTTTTTGGAAGGGCCATCCTGCGTGACACTGCAGTGCCACTCCTAGATGGGCCAGGTGTTTGTGTCGGCCACTTGGGTCGCTGAGCTTAGTCATCCAGCGACCTCGGTGCAAATTTTAGGACTAAAAATAATATTGTGAGGTGTGAGGTGTTCAGAATAGACTGAAAATGAGTGGAAATTATGGTTATTGAGGTTAATAATACTTTGGGATCAAAATGACCCCCAAATTCTATGATTTAAGCTGTTTTTTAGGGTTTTTTGAAAAAGATAAACCCGAATCCAAAACACACCCGAATCCGACAAAAATAATTCGGTGAGGTTTTGCCAAAACGCGTTCGAACCCAAAACACGGCCGCGGAACCGAACCCAAAACCAAAACACAAAACCCGAAAAATTTCCGGTGCTCATCACTAGTTTCAGGGAGAGAACGCAGCCACATCCTCTCCATTCAATCTCCAATGCACGAGTGAAAATGGCGGCGACGCGCGGCTCTTTATATAGAATACGAAACTCGCGAGAATCCGACAGCGGGATGATGACATTCAGGCGCGTTCGGGTTAACCGAGCAAGGCGGGAAGATCTGAGGCTGCCTCGGAACCTTGTAAAATAGGTGAAGTTCGGGGGAATTTGGATCTCGGAGAACCGAACCCGCTCATCTCTACTATACACACAACTTTTTCAGTGGGATGCTACCCACCATGAACCAATACATATGCTGTTTCTTTAAAATGTACCACACCTACAGTATAGCCAAAAGGACATCCATTATAACAGATGTAGAGGATATTCCAAACATCCCCTTTACCTGAATTACATATAGCACTATGGAGCATATCATAATCCATATTTTTTATGTGGATGTAATGTGACAGAAAAAGGCCTGTCACAGCGAAGGGAGAAAATAACAGTGATAACTACCATAATTATTACATGCCTGGGTACTAAACCGGTGAGGATGCATTTTTTGTAAAAAAAAAAAAAAAAGTGCTGCGGGAGGCCCATAGGTTACTGCGGTATGGGATAACAACATTGGAAGATGGCTTTTGATACTGGGACCAAGCTCAGGAATGTTTCACATTTTGGAGCTTGTTAAATTTCACAATTTAATAGCCCCTACAGAATTGCAACGTGTTTGTAATTGAGAGCGGGTAGACTGTAGCAGATATGATATCTCTGTAACCTGTTGTTATCAGCACTAAATCAGGGACGTGCGGTGAGCTAAATAGCTCAGGAGGCACTGGCTAGCACCAGAGCCAGATTTACATGCAATATATGAGCCAAAACGTACATATGGGCATTATACACATGTGCAGCAGTATAAACTAAAAATTTGTTGAGTTTTGATCAGAGATGTGCGGAAAAGTTAGCCAGGTGAGGCACTGCCTCCCCTGCCATAGACTGTTTACTCGAGAGTTTTGGCTATAAAAATTATTAGAATAATGCAAAGAAGATATTTCAAACATATTCTTTGTATTTTTCATATACTTTACGCTGTCAAAACTCTGGCACAAATGTTAGTATGACAGGAAAGTCACTGCCATACCTCACCGCAATTCACTGCGGTTCATACACCCTAGCGGTGCTTCATATTTGTGGAAGTTCTCCGAAATTGTCTGTTTTTGAGGGATTTCTTGCATGTTTACTTTGATAATTATGTATTAGCCCCTATATGACTTACAGCACTGCCACAATACCACTAGCCCAGTGTTATCATAAAGAGTCTTAAGCAATAAATGGAGAATTACACTGTAGTGTCATTGTAACAGTGGGGTAATTATCTGGGCAACTAACTGACCTGTAATATATTCATGATTTGTTGTGTTTAAAGTAATGAGTTTCTGACCAGTAAGGTAAATGTTAACAAATGTGCTACCAATTGTTGTATACTATGTGCCAGGTGATGTCTGTCGTGTTTCATATCTAATTCACAACCTGCAGACAAATTGATCTGATAATTTGTATGTGAGATTAAAAAGAACACAGCTGTTTTGAAGGAGTAAGTAATATTTCTCATATGTTCTAATAAAAAGCATCATTCATATAGTGATGGATGAGTTACAATAGGAACATACAAGGTGTCCTAAACATAGACCAGTCTCCTAGTATAAAATACAACCCTGTGATTCATCTAGTAATAGTAATGTGTCCCAAAGAGCTTAAAATCAGCTGCTTTAATGTGGATCCTGCATTTATAATCTAGTGATAAAAAAGGATCTATGAAACTATGGAAGACATAACAGAAGACTGTCCTAGAGCGCTTACAGTACAAATATACAGCATTTTACTAAGCCAGTGTCAAAACACTAGTGGTTTACAGAAATAAGAAGGATGCCATTCTGCCATCCAAACCCTAGTGTTGGTGTCTGTGCTCCCTTCCTCCTTTAATACTGTGCTATAGTGAATCAGACTTGTAGAGAGGATTTGCATATATAGTATTGAGATCAAGAGGATACGAGATTTAAATGCAAAATTCAAGCATCTTATGAATAATTCAGCGAGCAATCTCCCCTCCCCCACTAGCGTTGTGAGGGAGATTGTAATCTTCCACAGAGGAACACTGCCATACACATAGGAGTCAAGTTAACTCCTCTACTCCCAGAAAATACTATCATTGTTTTAGATTCCCGGAGGTTTAACTCTTTTTGTAAGATCAGGGCTATCAGCAACTCATCAGAGAAGTCAGGTCACAGCACAACTGCAAGGTTAAAACTATGTATTTAGTGCTTAGCAAGTAGCAACTAAGGCTTTCTTTTACTGAATGGTGGGTGTGTACATCAGAATGCATCTTATGATATCAGATCACAGTATATAGTGGTCCTACTGGAGTCATATAATACAGATGGCACAAGTTTAATAACTGCATTGCATGTAACAAATTTCAGTACAGCATAAGGAAGAGCCACAGCCACAAACACTTTGTCCTAGTGGTCAATGTATATACTACACCTACTTTGTAGTTTTCATTAACCTTAGACTTAACAAGTTGATTAACAAGTTGATTTTGTGTGAATAAGGTGGTTTTTGCACCACCAAATAAGGGGTAAAGAAGGTTGTGGACAGCACAGCCAGCTGCTGTGAAAAGCATATACACAATGCGTACAGTATGAGAAAATGAAAAACATACTGTATATGTAATGTATTGCACAGAAAGTAAATATTTATTGTAGCATAATAGAAATACTCTGTAGGATAATAGAAGCACACCATGCACAGTATATGGGGCAGATTTATTAAGCTTGGTGAAGTGATAAATTGACAGGTGATAAAGTACCAGCCAATCAGCTCCTAACTATAATTTTTCAAACCCAGTCTGTGACATGGAAGTTTGGATCTGATTGGCTGGTCCTTTATCACCTTCCACTTTATCACTTCACCGAGCTTAATAAATCTGCCCCGTCGTGTGGTATGGAGAAAACATATTCAACATGCACAATATATGGAAAAGCAAATACAGTATTGTAGACATAAAACCCATTATGTCTCCAAATTTCTCACCAATCACATCATACATCCCTCTTCAAACACCTATATAGATAAGCACATTCCCTTCATACAGCCATCATCATACCTCTGTAAAGTGCCAGTAAGTACCCCTTGCTCCTCACATTGTTACTGCCCTCTACTGTAGACAGGTGGTAGACTAAGCATATAGTAAGGTTAGTAAATAGATTAAAGCTGTGATTAGCTACATACTGTAGTGCTATTGTTGTATTTCCAATTCCTATTGAGCATAAATTGCCTGGAGTTCACTAGGACGTGCACTTGTAGCACTTGTGTAACCAATATGCACCCTGCTCACTCATAACTCACAATACAGGACAACATAACAATCATTGTTAGCCAGAAAGCATTCTGCCAGTGGCAGAATTCTAATTTCTCTGAACACACTGCCTGTTTATGTTACTGATACTGTTAGTATACAGAAACAGTAACAATTTGTACACCTATAAACAAAACAGTCTCATACAAGCACATTTATTTTTATAAGAATCAATATATAATGTTATTGTACTTCTAGAATTAATATTTACTTGTGATCTCTAAAAATAAATTATAGTTTAAATACAGTACAGTATATTGTGTCTATCTTTATTGACGTCTCCTCTTTTCCCTTCCTTATGCTGGGCATACACTGTCAAATAAAATGTCTGTCAGACTAAAAGACCTTTCATCTGTAACCCAACAGATATCGTGGACATACATTGGGGCAGATGTATTAAGCCTGGAGAAGTGATAAGTGGAAGGTGATAATGCACCAGCCAATCATTACGGGTTTGAAAAATGCCAGTAAGGAGCTGATTGGCTGCTGCATTTGTCACCTTCCACTTATCACTTCTTTATCACTTCTCCAGGCTTAATTCATCTGCTCAATTGTGAGATATCTCCCAGTGTGTATGTGGTCACGATAACCATGGGAAGGAAACATTTCCCCGTTCCTCCCCTGTGAAGTAACAGGGGAAATGCAGGGTGGTCGGCCGCAGCAGCACATACACTGTCAGAGGCGGCTTACCAATTATTGAATATTTTGGACATGCTGAACAATTTCAGCATATCCGACAGACCAATAATTAGTGGTCAGTCCCGGCAATACACTGTACAGTTATCTTGACAATCCGATAATTGTACAATGTATGACCAGCATTCATTTCTAAGAATGAAAGTAATGCTGCCATTGAAAATATTGCCCATCGTCATAACTACAATAACATAGCAACATATTTATACAAAATTGATTGTCATGTATAATGCAGATAAACAGTACAAATCACTATGGTCTATATATATATATATATATATATATATATACACTGCTCAAAAAAATAAAGGGAACACTAAAATAACACATCCTAGATCTGAATAAATGAAATATTCTTATTAAATACTTTGTTCTTTACATAGTTGAATGTGCTGACAACAAAATCACACAAAAATTATCAATGGAAATCAATTTATTAACCCATGGAGGTCTGGATTTGGAGTCACACTCAAAATTAAAGTGGAAAAACACACTACAGGCTGATCCAACTTTGATGTACTGTCCTTAAAAAAAAACAAAATGAGGCTCAGTAGTGTTTGTGGCCTCCACGTGCCTGTATGACCTCCCTACAATGCCTGGGCATGCTCCTGATTAGGTGGCGGATGGTCTCCTGAGGGATCGCCTCCCAGACCTGGACTAAAGCATCCGCCAACTCCTGGACAGTCTGTGGTGCAACGTGGCGTTGGTGGATGGAGCGAGACATAATGTCCCAGATGTGCTCAGCTGGATTCAGGTCTGGGGAATGGGCGGGCCAGTCCATAGCATCAATGCCTTCATCTTGCAGGAACTGCTGACACACTCCAGCCACATGAGGTCTAGCATTGTCTTGCATTAGGAGGAACCCAGGGCCAACCGCACCAGCAAATGGTCTCACAAGGGGTCTGAGGATCTCATCTCGGTACCTAATGGCAGTCAGGCTACCTCTGGCGAGCACATGGAGGGCTGTGCGGCCCCCCAAAGAAATGCCACCTCACACCATTACTGACCCACTGCCAAACCGGTCATGCTGGAGGATGTTGCAGGCAGCAGAACGTTCTCCTTGGCATCTCCAGACTCTGTCATGTCTGTCACATGTGCTCAGTGAGAACCTGCTTTCATCTGTGAAGAGCACGCCCTGTGCCAGTGGCGAATTTGCCAATCTTGGTGTTCTTTGGCAAATGCCAAACGTCCTGCACAGTGTTGGGCTGTAAGCACAACTCCCACCTGTGGACGTCGGGCCCTCATACCACCCTCATGGAATCTGTTTCTGATCGTTTGAGTAGACACATGCACATTTGTGGCTTGCTGGAGGTCATTTTGCAGGGCTCTGGCAGTGCTCCTCCTGTTCCTCCTTGCACAAAGGCGGAGGTAGCGGTCCTGCTGCTGGGTTGTTGCCCTCCTACGTCCTCCTCCATGTCTCCTGATGTACTGGCCTGTCTCCTGTAGCGCCTCCATGCTCTGGACACTACGCTGACAGACACAGCAAACCTTCTTGCCACAGCTCGCATTGATGTGCCATCCTGGATGAGCTGCACTACCTGAGCCACTTGTGTGGGTTGTAGACTCCATCTCATGCTACCACTAGAGTGAAAGCCCCGCCAGCTTTCAAAAGTGACCAAAACATCAGCCAGAAAGCATAGGAGCTGAGAAATGGTCTGTGGTCACCACCTGCAGAACAACTCCTTTATTGGGAGTGTCTTGCTAATTGCCTATTATTTCCAGGTGTTGTCTATTCCATTTGCACAACAGCATGTGAAATTGATTGTCAATCAGTGTTGCTTCCTAAGTGGACAGTTTGATTTCACAGAAGTGTGATTGACTTGGAGTTACATTGTATTGTTTAAGTGTTTCCTTTATTTTTTTGAGCAGTGTATATATCTACAGCAAATAAAGCCTGGGCAGAGCAGACCATAGTGATTTGTGTTTAGTCTGGTGTTTAGTGCTGGTGAGTACTGTTCATATGCAGTTAAATGGTTAATCACTCTGGGGGTCATTCCGAGTTGTTCGCTCGCAAGCGGATTTTAGTAGATTTGCTCATGCTAAGCCGCCGCCTACTGGGAGTGAATCTTAGCATCTTAAAATTGCGAACGATGTATTCGCAATATTGCGATTACACACCTCGTAGCAGTTTCTGAGTAGCTCCAGACTTACTCGGCATCTGCGAACATTTCAGTGCTTGTCGTTCCTGGTTTGACGTCACAAACACACCCAGCGTTCGCCCAGACACTCCCCCGTTTCTCCGGCCACTCCTGCGTTTTTTCCGGAAACGGTAGCGTTTTTTCCCACACGCCCATAAAACGGCCTGTTTCCGCCCAGGAACACCCATTTCCTGTCAATCACATTACGATCGCCAGAACGATGAAAAAGCCGTGAGTAAAATTCCTAACTGCATAGCAAATTTACTTGGCGCAGTCGCAGTGCGGACATTGCGCATGCGCATTAAGCGGAAAATCGCTGCGATGCGAAGATTTTTACCGAGCGAACAACTCGGAATGACCCCCTATGTGCTGTCTCTTAACTGTGTGTTATTGTGCATGACTCATCTGTCTGAATAACATCACTTGTCTGAGTAAATATCATTCACCAAACTTAAATGTTAGACTGTATAGAGTCCAGGTGCAGGACTTGTTTACGTGTCTTTATAAAAGTATCTGCATGTGCATAAGTCTATCACTGTGTAATTGAAGCACCACAATGCTGTACAGTTCTACAGTACTTGCCCCAAAAAAGGGCAAGACCTTATCATATTGACTGCTGTTTGTTTTCTAATATGTGTCTCCTGTTATATTCTTTTTTTGTATAATCTGTTTTTATTGAAAATAATACAGACATATATCAGTATATAAACACATAGGGGCACAGTAACAAATACTTAGAAAGCGTCTGTACACAGCAGCATACAGTAGTATAAGCGGAATCAAAGCAACGTGTTCAATATATCAAAAGTCTGCACTAACATTTATTAAAACAGGAAAATTAGAAGAAGACAGAAGAAGGAGGGAAAAAGAAAAGGGAAAATGTGACCGAGCCGAGAATGCAAAGAAAATAAGAAAAAGAAGAGAGAAGGAAACAGACACATTCAAATATGTATACCCGTGGCAAATGACAAGTGAACCACCACCTCATTTCAGGGAAGAAATATGGGTTTTGTATGACTCAGAGGCTTTATATTCTATCCAAGGTAGCCATATAGATATAAACTCGGTTCGTCTATCCCCAGAGCTCAGTAAAATATCTTCCATATTCATATAATAATCCAGTCTGGAGAACCAGATATTACACGTAGGAGGATTGGAGGACCTCCACAGAGTTGGAATTACTGCCCGGGCGGCATTGCCAAGGTGTCTTAATAGTGATGTCTTATAGGTGGAAAGTGGGGTAGAGGAGTGGTTCAATAACCAAAAGGCCGGGTCGGATGGGACAGGAGCATAAAGGATAACACTGGAAATGGAAATTACGTCACCCCAAAAAGTTTTAATAAGGGGACAAGTCCACCAAATGTGTAGCAAAGAACCTAAATCTTTATGGCACCACCAACACGCGGGGGAGATAGATGGAGAAATGGCATGTAGGAGAGAAGGGTGTCTGTACCATCTCATCAGTATCTTATATTGCGTTTCTCTAACTTGTATGCATATGGAACTCCCATGAGCAGGGCCGGATTAAAGGCCACATGGGCCTGGAGCTGAAAATGTTCAAGGGCCTATTGTGAGAAATGGGGGAGGTGTGATTAGTGCTGTGTGGGTGTGACCAGAGCCATGTGGGCGTGTACACCCCTACACTATCAGCTCCAATGTCTCCCTAAATATGTAAAAATATAAAAACATGCATCATTTTGTGAGAAAAATATAAATGCAATCTTAATAGCTATGATTTATGGCTGACCATGTGGCCAGCTGGGGGCTTTTGATCATCATGCTGCCATGATGATGGGCCTGTTTTTAAGGGGAGGCCTGGAGCTGGAGCTCCATCCGCCCCATTGTTAATCTGGCCCTGCCCATGAGCCTTAAGAAATATAGATTCCCATTCTCTGTCTGAAAATGAGAGGTTCAGATCTCTTTCCCATTTCTGGGTGAAAGGAGGAGGGGTCAAGGAGTCAGACATATACAGGAGTTTATACAGGGTTGACACCATGTGTACAGGGTTTAGAGGCGCAACACACAACCTTTCAAATGGAGTCATCTCCCGGGATGCTTGCCGGTATATATTGCCCGTATACAGGAAGTGCCGCACCTGCAAAAACTTCCAGAAATCAGCCTGTGGGATATCCCATTTTGCTCGAATATCTGAAAATTGCTTAACCCCAGATGGTTGTACTAGCTGACCTACTCTAAAAAGTCCCTCTAGAGCCCAGTTTTGGTAGTAAACAAGGGAGAGGCCAGGTGGGAAAGCAGGGTTACTCAAAATAGAAGTAAGGGGGCCAAAGTCCGAGGAAAGGGACGGTCGTCTTCTTATCACTTTCCAGAAGGAGAGCGTAGGAGAAATAGTCGGGTGGGGTTGCGAGAGTTTGGGTAAGGTCGGGAGCCAAGGGAAAATTTCAGGGTATAGCTGAACATATAGGCCTTCTAAGACCACCCATTGTTTAACCTCCCAACTCCTGGTCCAGTCCAAGACCCTGTTCAAGAGGATTGCATGGTAGTAGTTTTTAATATCTGGGAGTTGAAATCCACCTTTTTTAGGTGGGCGAGTCAGGATGGATCTACCAATTCTGGGCCTCTTACGGCGCCAAATAAATTGTTGGATCAAGGATCTTATGGACCGAAACCAGGAGTTCGGGATTCGGATTGGCAATGTTTGGAGGAGATAAAGCAGTTTGGGTAAGGTGTTCATCTTTACAACATTTATTCTGCCTAGCCATGATAAATTATGGTGTTGCCATCTACAGTAGTCATTTCTAATGAATTGGAGAAAAGGGTAAAAGTTCAGGGACAGCAGGCGCGATAAATCGCCGGGAAGTTGGACTCCTAAGTACGTTATATGGGAATCTCTCCATATGAATGGGAAAGTAGATTTAAAAAAGTTAATGTCGTATGAGGGATTGAAATGTTGAGGGCATAGGATTTGGATGTATTAACTTTAAAACCGGAAAGTGAACTGAAGAAGTCCAATTCACACATGAGGTGAGGAAGTGAGTGAGTGGGTTGTGTAACGACTGTCAGCAAATCATCTGCGAACAAAGCAAGTTTGTAGTCCGTATCACCTACTTGAAGCCCCTTAATGCGATCATTTGCTCTAATAGCCCTGGCCAAGGCTTTAATACAAAGGACGAATATTAGGGGGGACAAGGGGCAACCCTGTCTCGTTCCATTGCTTATAGAAAAGTTGTCGGAAAGAATCCCATTAACCCGCACTCGAGCCGATGGGCGTGTATAGAGGGATAATATTCTTTAGAGAGCTTGTGGACCCAACCCAATGTGCTCCAATACAGCCCTCATGAAGTCCCAATTGACCCTATCAAAGGCCTTTTCGGTAGGTGTCCTGCTGTTAGAGGCCTGATGGATAAGGTTGAGGATCTTTGCCGTATTATCTTTAGCTTCGCGGCCCGGGACAAAGCCCACTTGATCACTGTGAATAAGCGATGGAAGGAACTTGTTCAGTCTAAGAGCCATCAATTTCTCAAAAAGTTAAAGATCCACATTAAGCAAAGAAATGGGTCTATAACTGGAACACACTGAGGGGTCCTTCCCTTGTTTAGGAATTACAGTAATTTGGGCTTCCAGGGACTGATCAGAGAAATGTGTATCAGCCGATATGGAGTTAAAGGCCTGTAATAATATGGGGGCGAGAGTCTCTTTAAACGTCTTATAGTAAATGGCGGTTAAACCGTCCGGGCCCGGACTTTTACGTAAGGGGGTGGAGGATATAACTTGTTCAACCTCAGTTAAGGTAAAGGGTGCTTCCAAGTAGTCTCGGTCAGAGAGTGACAACTTAGGGTACGCCACTTTAGCCAAGTATTTCCTGGATCTCAACATATTAGAAAGGGGATCGTGGGCTGGAGAGGGATCACCTAGATTATATAAGGTATTATAATAATGTTTAAAGCACGCTGCTATCTCAGGTGTTTTAAAGCAGACAGAGCCCGCGCTATTTTTCATAGAGGGGATAAAAGAGGCTGTTCTCTGGGATCTAAGTGCCTGTGCTAACAAACGCCCTGGCTTATTTCCCCATCGATAATATTTGCTGTTACATTTACGCAGAGAGAATTGAGTTTTGTTATTGAGGATTTTCTGTAGGTGTGCCCGGGCTTCAGACAGATCCACCAAATCGGAGGGAGACAGGGAGGATTTATGGAGGGCCTCCAAAGAATGAATTTTATGTAATAATGCGGTGGTTAGGGCCAGTCTATTTTTCTTCACATAAGAGCCTAATTGGATCAATTTACCCCGTATAACACATTTGTGAGCCTCCCAAATAGTAATTTTGGATAACTCCTCCGTGTCGTTAATGGAAAAGTAATCAGATAACGCCTTATCTAGTTCAGTTTTGCAAAACCCATCATATAGAAGGGATTCATTAAGGCGCCAAGTTCAAGGGCCAGGGGATCGGGATGGGGCTGAGAGAGACAGGAACACCGGGGCATGGTCCGACCAAGTAATGGAGCCAATGGAGGCGTCCACTAATAAAGGGAGGTGTCTATGGCTCAGAAACAGGTAGTCTAAGCGTGAGTAAACCTGGTGTGGGTGTGAGAAGAATGAGAAGTCTCTATCAGAGGGGTGTGTGACCCTCCAGGAATCAGCAAGTTGAAATTCGTGGAAAACTTTCCTAACCTGTCTGTGTTTTTGTTCAAAAAATTTAGGGGCAGGAGGGGAAGTGTCGATGGAAGGATCCATAAACCAGTTTAAATCGCCCCCAAAATAACAATACCCGTCATAAGGGCTTCAAGCCGGGGAAGTTGGGAACGAAAAAAGGACGGTTGGCCCTGATTCGGAGCATAGAGGGCTATGAGAGTGTACGCTTGTGAGAATATATTGCAATTGACCACCAACAATCTACCAGGGACCAATTTGTGAACTGAGACATCAGTAACGTGTAAGGATTTAGAAAAAAGTATAGCGACCCCCTTGGATTTACTTTCGGGGTTATTGGAGTAGAATGCAAGGGGGAATCTATGGTTTACCAGAGAGGGCCGGCGGGCAGAGATCTTAAAGTGTGTCTCCTGTATCAGAGCAACATCCACTCCGTCCGACCGCAGTGTTCTAAATAAATGGGACCTCTTCTCAGGGATGTTAAGACCTTTGGCATTGATTGAGGCAAATTTAAGTTTACCCGGGACAGACATCAAATCGTATAATAGTACAATGTAGTAGGAGACTCGGACAGGTCACTAAGGAAAAGGAGATACAGTACAGAGGAGAAAGAAAGGAAAGAGAGCAAGTCACAGAAAATAGGAACATCAATAACAAAGAAACACCCGCAATGGGAGAACTGGTAAGTATGTACACCAGAAATCCCATAGGGCACTGCGGCCATGTGCGGGAATGGGGCAAGGGAGTCACCCCCGTAGGCACCATATCAACTATGAACATTTAGGAAAAAAAAAAAACATTAACCGGCAGTAACAACTAACTGTCTAATAGCATAGTCTCTATACTAATCTCCAGGTGTGAAGGTGAAACCGGGGAGAATAGCGTGAGACGGAGCAGTAGTGGCACGGGGCGGCATAGGATGTAACTCACCCGGCATGCCACGTCTGGAACGTTCAACCCTCCTGCATAAAAAGAGAAAGTCCGGTTTGCAGAGCAATAGAGAAAAATGTCTTCAGGTAGCGGAGGAGTCCTGGCAAACGGAGAGGGTTTTCGAGGTTTTCTTCTGAGAACTACGTACAACTTGCCATGACGCTCCACTCCCAGCAGGTTGCGGCAGATGCAGATCAGGAAAGATGAAGTCCCAATCAGGAATCTTTATGGGTGGGAGACCGAGACGGAGCAGAAAGTGGGAAGGTCGGAGGGAGTATGCAGGGTGTGGATCTTTCCAGAAGAGGAGACCTGAAGGTTGAAAGGGAAACCCCATCGGTATTTCAGTTGTCGTTTGCGGAGTTCCTCCGTGAGGGGTCGGAGGGTCTTTCTTTGTTGAAGCGTATGCCAGGAGAGATCCTGGAAGATGGAAATTTGGACGCCATTTAAGTCCAGGCCATCTAGGTGGCGCACTTTATTCATAATTTCCTCTTTCTGAGAGTAGTAATGCAATCGACATATGACGTCTCGAGGTCGGTCGGAGGGGAGCCCTCTCGGTTTAAGGGCATGGTGAGCTCTGTCAAAGGTTATGGTGTTAGCCGGGTCTTTACCTAGAACTGCGTTGAATATTTTCATCAAAGCATCTACTAAGCCTACATTGGGCGCTTATACTGAGAAAAGATTGTCTTCCTTTTGTGTTGAATTTCTGTTTTCTGTGGGGTGTGGTGGCATCCCATTAGACAATCTATACTTGTTAAAGCTGCCCTGCGCACATTTCAAACATCCCAAAAATTCCCCTGGTTTTCTTGTAGTTTCTTGCCACTTTTTATTTTTGGGTCCTTGAATAGTGCTGCATAAACTCCCCACATCCCTACATTCATCATGTTCTCCCTGCGAGACAATAGAAAAGCTACCTTTGATAGAGTGTTTAATGATTGTCATGACACACCTGAACTAATTGATGGTGATTTGGATAGTATGATGTATAAACTTGAGGGTATCCTCCAAAAGGAGAATAAAATATGGTGGGAGGTGATAACGATTGAAAAATATCTTGCTAATAAATTAATCCCACGAGGGTTAAAAATTGATAAAATAGCAAGCTTTTCCAACTCTGGTGAGGATTTCAAAAAAGAGTGGGAGACTATCCTTAATTGTTGCTCCTTCAATCTAATGGAGCTGATTGTAAAAGAAAGAAAAAGAGAGCTTAAACAGTTAGAAGAGGAAATTGGGATTTACAAGTCCCTAGTAGATCCATATTCCAGTACAGAGGAATATAAAGAAATGGAAAAAACCATCCAGTTTAGAATAAAGAGGACTGAAAAAACACTTATAGAAAATAAAATAAAAAAATTTAACAGAGATAAGAGAGAAAGCATGGACATAGATGAAATTGTGAGGGAAGATGCCCCATTAGAAAACTATTCCCAACACAAGAGATACCCTAAACCTCCTTCAGGGGGCAGAGGCAGAGTAGGATTTAAACTTGATAATCGTGACAAACAACCTCAGAACTTTGGAAAAAGACCACAGAGGCAAAACTATTCCCAGAGAGGTCCCTCCAGATCAACTTATTTTGATTATGGAGAGGAACAATATGAAGACACAATGGAATGGAGAAAAAATTCCCCAAGAAGACCAACGAGGTTTAATGACTATAAAAAGGTTACAGACAGAGAATATCATGTCCCTTTGAGAAATCGTTTCTCTTCTCTGAAAGATAAAGATACTGAGTCCTCTCTTTTTTTAGACTACCGTCTGCCCAACCACAAATACAGATAAAAAAACGTGGTAAGAGAGGTGGTCTTCTAACGTCCAAACTAAAGAATAAAAATAAACAACGAAAAAAGAAATGTAACACTAGAACTAGGAGAAAATCCCCCATTAGTGAAATGTCACATCAAAATCATCAGGGAGAAAGACGATCAGTGGTCAAAATCTTTAATCTAAGCACACATCTTCTAACGAAGGATCAAACCACCTTGTTAGAAAAAGGGCTTAAATATGCCCCTACTAACTCTATCAGGCCTTTTGATTTGTTCATAGACCTGCAAAAATTTAGTAGAAAGCTCACTGTAAAAATTTTTTTTATTGGACAACATAATGTAGAACAAGAGGGAGAGGAAAGTGTCATCACCCCCTTTCGTCCAAAATCGATTTTTTACCCCCAACATATTAAGGGACCTTTTATTGATACCTTTTGTGCTTTGGTGTTACATGATTTTGAAAATTTAGAATCTAAACCAAAGAAATTTAACGGCAATGTCTCCAATCTTACATTTAAAGAACGTAAAGCTTTAAAGGAATTAAAAATGAATGGAAATCTGATCATCAAGCCCGCAGATAAAGGGGGGGGGGATCGTCCTAATGGACGCAGAAAAGTATGAGAAAGAAATGTACCGACAACTAGATGATGTCACTACCTACAGGAAACTCAGAGGGGACCCTTTAAGTTCTACCCAAGAGAAATGTAAATGTTTAATTGACAAATATCTAAAGAAAGGTACAATTACCGATAAAGAGGCCTCTTTTCTCTTACATGAAGACCCCAAAACCCCGGTAATCTATTTATTACCTAAAGTTCACAAATGTCTGGTGGACCCCCCGGGAAGACCAATCATCTCGGGAGTGGATTCCACCACCGCCAATTTGTCACAATTCATTGACTCCTTTTTACAGCCTTTAGTCAAGATGAATCAGTCCCATCTTACAGACACAAGGGATTTTCTTTTGAACCTTGAGAAAGTGGTCTGGGAGGAGGGACTCACGTTAGCTACTGCTGATGTGAGCTCCCTCTACACTATCATCAATCATGACCAAGGTATCGAAGCAACTAAATATTTTCTAGAACGGTCTAGTTTGTCTAGAGACCTACAAGATTTCTTGATAGAGGGTATCCGTTTCATTTTGACGAATAATACTTTTCTGTTCAAGGAGGACTTCTATATTCAAAAAACGGGGACCGCGATGGGCACCAGGTTCGCTCCGAGTTATGCCAACCTTTTTATGGGGTTGTGGGAACTTGAAACTATTTGGACCAACAACCCCTTCGGAGCGAACCTGGTGTCTTATATGCGGTATATAGATGACATTTTTGTGATTTGGAGAGGTGGTAATGATCTCCTTGACGAATTTCTAACATCTTTAAATACCAATAATAAAAACATCAAGCTATCCTTCACCACCAGCACTAGTAGTATTAATTTCTTGGATATCACTATTTACGTCAAAGAGGGAAAACTACACACCATGAATTTCACCAAGCCAACCGACCCTGGGTCTTATATTCCTATGACCAGCTGTCACCATGACAGCTGGCTTAATTCTATACCAAAGAGTCAGATAAACCGACTGAGACGTAATTGTACAGAACATGAGGTTTTTGTCAAACAAGCAGAGGAAATGAAATCCAAGTTCAAGGAATGTGGTTATGATGAGAATAACATCAATTTAGAAATCACCAAGTTTGGTGATATAAACAGGGAGGACCTTTTAAAGAAAAAATGCAAAGAAGACAAAAATCAGGGGTGTTACCAATGGGCATTCATAACAGAATACACAAATCAACATAGACGAATGGAAAAAATCATAAAAAAACACTGGAACATTTTAAAAAAGGATCCAGTTATTGGGACTATTATTCCGGACAAACCAATACATATTTACAGAAAAGCACCCAATTTAAAAACCAAACTAGTATCTAGCATGTTATCTATAAAACCAAAAGGTCCCGCAACTAAATCTCATGGTTTTCACCGCTGTGGTTGTTGCCAAGGGTGTAAGCATATTAAATACACAGGCAACAGCAAGTTTGAAAAAATAAAGATTAATGGAAATGAAGACAAGATAAAAGACTTCATAACCTGTAATTCGAAAAACGTGATATATGCAATACAGTGTTCGTGTGATAAGTTTTATATTGGTCGGACCACAAGACAGTTGAAAATCCGTCTATCTGAACATCTGAGAAACATTAAAAAAGGTTTAGAGACACACGCGTTATCTTGTCACTTTAAAGAGACCCACGAAAGCTCTGTTGAGCATATTAAAGCTTTCTATGGTATTAGGGCCATTAAGGGGAATATTAGAGGTGGAAGTATTGCTAAAGCACTAGCAAAGCTGGAAATGAATTGTATATACTCTTACAAAACCCTCCTTCCACTAGGCCTGAATAAGGACTTTGAATTGAAGTGGTTTCTCTGAATGTTGATTTGTTTATCTTTTTGTGTATATTGTGTTTACCGACCCATAATTTCTTTCCAGACAATTCATCACACTAGACATATATTAAAAAGATCACCTGTGGATTCGATTGAATTTTATGGACTTCATCTGATTTGTTTACACCCTGAAAAAAGGAAGAAAACATCTACATCCTTTAATTCTCATATGTGTCAAAATAATTTATTATGTCTGATCTCTTTGTATTATTCTAAGGGAAGATTATATTGATGTCACATTTCCATTGTTAATAATGTTGTGTATATTACTATAATTGCAATTTAAGATCTGTTAGTAATTTCCTCTAGTAATCCACTGTCATGTTTGTAGCAGCAGGCTCCGCTGGAATCAGCGGCTCATTTTCCCTTCTAAACCAGGAAGTCGCGGTGGAACGCATATTTGCGCGTGGTGGAACGCAAATCGCGGCACCACGTAACTTCCGGTTTCGGCACGCACTTCCGTTCAATGGAACGCAAGTGTGCGCCACGATGGTACAGAGGAGTTTGTGGTGTACTGACAAAAGTTTGTCAGCCATGTGGAACCACTTCTCCTGGCACTAATGGCGGGGGGATTATTTACATTGGTGCACTTCCTCTAGATTCGTCCTGTTCCGGAATTATATGTCTATAATCAGTTTAATATATATTGAGTATGCAGTTTTTTGGTTAATATGTGGATCTTTTTTTTATAAATACGTTTTTTACGTTGAAAGAATCAACGTTTTGATTATTTCATACACTAATTGGTCATTCACCTGTGAGGTCATTTCCTGTTACCTCATTGGCCAGTGCCCAAATAAATAGCATGGGGTTTCACAGTGCCCACATGTCTTGAGGAAGGCTCCTGCTGAGCCGAAACGCGTCGACAATTTTGGGCACTGTGCAACTTTTCAAAAAACCAGCCTTCAAGGTATTTCTTTGTTCTATTTTGATTTATACGCTGTGGAATTTTTTTTTTCCTGTGTCTGCATATTCCAGCTTTGACAATTTTTATTCTCCTCTTGTGGAGTGTTTTTATTTTCATGTACTCCTTTCCCAACTATGGGATTTTGTACCTATTAAAAAAGTTTTTATTGAAAGAAATGGATTGATTGGCACCATTTTTTCTTTTTGGATTTACAACTGCTCAAATACCTATTGGCATCTTGAGGCCCGAAACAGCTGTGGATCCAAAAGATACCTTGATAGGAACATCTCCACATTTCTTTCTGTGAGTGTGGTACGCATCTTCACTTTGATATAGGAATATATATGAAAGATACCTTTATATACTTACCGCATCTTCACTTTAATGTGAGTTTAGGTATGCTTATCTACGCATACTTTTTGGTGGAGGACACACGGAAAGGGTGAAGAGCTTCAAAAGAAACCTTTATGTGCACACATTAGTTCTTCCTAGTGTGAGTTGGGGTACGCACTGCATACAGACCCCCTATTCATACTACCACTTTCCTGCTCTATCTGATGGGATAAAAGGACTTTCTTTGAACAGCTTGTAAAAACAATAGTACACATTGTATGTTTTGTTCTTTTTCATGTAACTATGAACGGACATTAATCATACCGACTGAGAACCTCTGCTGAACTACTGAGGACTTCCATCCTGAATACTCTTAAGGGACGTATATTTTAGTTTCATCTTTATATTTACATTGGGCGCTTATACTGAGAAAAGATTGTCTTCCTTTTGTGTTGAATTTCTGTTTTCTGTGGGGTGTGGTGGCATCCCATTAGACAATCTATACTTGTTAAAGCTGCCCTGCGCACATTTCAAACATCCCAAAAATTCCCCTGGTTTTCATCTACTAAGCCTGTCTGGGGGACATCCTCTGGGATACCTCTCACCCGGACATTATTTCTCCTACCTCTATTGTCCAAATCCAACACACGGGACCTCAGCGACCGGATTTCATCTGATTGAGCCTTGATAACATCTGTAAGGGACCCCATAAAGGCATCCGCAGAGTCACGATGGTCCTCCAGTGTGGTCACCCTATCAGAAAGTTGCGAGATATCATGTTTGATAGATGTCAACTCTCTACGCATGGTATCCTGGAGATCCTGCTTAGTTGGAAGCGTTTTCATGAACTTCAAGATATCCTGCAAAGCGGTATCGCTTTGAACGCATGGGGTAGGTTGCTCCATCACTAAAGGGGAGGCAGGAGAGGCAGAATGGCAGGAAGAGGGGCTTGAGGGAGAGAGATCTCTGGAAGGCGTAGCGGGAGTAGGTTGTAGGAATGATCTCATTCCCGGCTGGGTCACGGTCTCCCTAGGTTGCAAAGTATCACCTTTCTTTTTCCTGGATCTGACCATGCTGAGAGGAGGACAGATATTTAAACGTGATCATGTGATAGACTAGATGCAAGGGTACTGCTCAGTACGCTGTTAAGTGCCTACAGCATGGTGACTCCCAGTGGAATGGCACTAGCACGCCATTAATCAAATTTCAGCTGATAGGGCATCAAGTACACATTGGGCATCATATTCCGCATCCCCTGGAAGGAGAGGGCGGGTGCAGGACAACCGTGCCACCGACTCACAATAGGCGTCCCGAGACAATTTGCAAAATCTGTCAGGCAGGTATAAAAGCAATAGAGTTACAGATATAAGTCCATGTATCTGGGAGATCCACTAGGGGGATCGCCAACCCAGTACATATACTTCATAAGGCAAATCCACTGTGCAATGGGAGAAGAACCAGCAGTAAATATTAATTGCACAGGAACAGTACCAGTCTCAATGATGATAAATAGCCCTCCAATAGCCCTCCCACAAACGGTGGAGCAGAAAAAAAATGGGTAACAGCAGCAGTGGGGGCAATGGAGAGGTCTTACTCAGTCATCAGCTCGGCTCCAGGCTGCAGCAGTGTCCTCCAAGTTCAGGGGGAAGATGGCCGCCCGGAGTGTATTCAGGAGAGGGAGACTGCAGCAGGCAATGTCCCCCGCACCTCTGCGCACCCCAGGAGCAGGAAGGCCGTGGGTAGGAGCCAGGGAAGGCCCCAGAGTCGTGCGCCGGGATCAGCCGCCGGGTGCCGCAGCAGCGTCATGTGACGCGCCCCGGAGGTCGGAGCCGCGGCCGCCGCCGCTGAGTGTGGGCGTGCGGGCAGAGTGAGGAGACGCTGAAGAGCAGCAGAGCCGCTGCAGAGGACGGTCTCCCAGCAGTTGAAGTAGCGGTAAGCTGCGCGGGGGGGTCCATGGTGGGAAAAGTGCCCGGCCCCACCGAGGGCGGCTCCAGCAGGGAAGAGGGGAAAATTGAGTCCCTGGCTTCCAGACAGGGAACAGGTCGCAACCTGCAGAGGGGTAGGAGACTCCCCCCGGCTCTGCGAAACCGGTTCCCGTGACAGGGCAGGGGAGGTATCCAGGCACCAAGGAGGGTGTATGTGGGTGCAGGATGAAGGGATAGAGCCACTATAAAGGGGTCTGTAAGGCTGATTCGGCAGGAGCTCTCTCAAAGCCTGTGTGCTTTCAATGGCAGCCAAGCCACGCCCCCCTCCTGTTATATTCAATAAAACCTTCTTGGGTTTGGAATCAACATGTTGACTAACATCCGCTACGAAACCTGCAAAGTTTCAGGCGTCTGCCTATAAGTACAAGGGTTGGGCTTGTACTGCTTATTTTGTATATACATTTTTCAGACAATTGCTCTATTACTGACACCTTTTCTCATACCTATACAATATAATTATTACACACAGATACACTTAAAGGAACTTTAGAAATGACTCACTCCAGCATCCTAATCCTAAATAATTTGTTTCTTAATATGAAATCGCTGCAACCTAACATTAAGCTACCTGGATACCCCTATCCCCTCAGTACAACATCCTCCAATTCACCATTAAATTCTAAATCTAACTCTAGTATGCAGACTTAGAAGTGTAAGGTCTGCATTATTGCCCCACATTATCATTAAATTCATGGCAGGACATGGAGTATGATAGGAGGTTGTCCTGAATTTGATCTTTTTTTCCCTATTAAAAGCTCCTGCACCGCTTGCTTGCGGCAAAAGCAGTATTTGTCTTGATCATGCACAGCAATAAAGATGGCGTTAGCTATTACGGAGGTTGAAGCTCCAAAAACTTTCATTTCAGAGCATGATACATTGGTGAAGGCAACAGTCACCATTGGTAATTATTGAGACTGATACTTAGCTAAACATAGGAGATATCTCTGATCTCTCTTGCGTTCAGCCTTTGTAAATTGCCCCTATACTATAAAGGTGCCTAATACTGTATATGTGTAAACACAGCATTATTTTGGCTTAGTATATATTCCCCTTTGGATGACTGCAGACCATGGGTAACAACAACCAACAACATCATCATCATAGCAGCAGTCAGTGGGGGTTAGCAGAATGGCATTAGAGCTAGACAAAGAAAGCAACAGCCAGCTAAGTGTTCAGAAGCAATGACTTGTGAGTAACTGTAATATCTCACCACAATAAACTATTATTAAAAAGCACTCAGAATGTAAATCTGTATTGTATATTTCATCTGTATGTTTGGCTCCTGTACGATCACAACAACTATTACCTTTTTCTACTTCTCTGGCAGAGACAAGGTAGAGAAAGGTAGAGAACCATTTGTTTCTATTATGGTGGCACTCATGGAAATGGATGTTGTAAAACTGTATAGCTGGACAATATATACATCTACAGCAAACGAAGCCTGGGCAGATCATAGTGATTTGTGTTTAGTTTCTTTTAAGCTAGATCTATTTATCATTTTCTCCTTCTCAGGTTGGGTCTGCCTATACTTCCCATATTTAGCTCTCTGATAAAATTCAGATTCCATTTCCTTGTAGTTAATATCCCAGCGTTCGGGATACCTTCGCCAAATTACAGATAGCCAAAATGCTGACAGCACTCGCCACGGCTATTCCCACTCATGGGTGTCCACAACATCCATAGAGTGGGAATAGATCCCGCGGAGTGCTTGCCCCGGTGCCGGCATTCTAGCAGGCAGGATGCTGGTGTCGGGATATTGACACCCGACATCCCGTCTGCCGGGATTTCATACCCAACCCCTTGGAGAACCCTATTGGCTTTTTCTTTTTTTTTTTCTTTTACTAGAGGCTGCCATACACTGTGTATATATCATTCTGATCAGCTGATAATTGGATGATCGGGCCAATAACTTCAGAGTGTATGGCCACAACCAAGCAGCAATTTCCACTCTGTCGGGCATGCAAGATCTTCCAGCATGCCTGAAAGATGTGATTAATAGCTGCACGAATCTGACATTGGATATACTTCCCATCAGACAGACCGATCAATTCTCTGACAGTGTATGGCAATGTAAGAAAATAGGCCCTCATTCCAAGTTGATCGCTCGCTAGCTGCTTTTAGCAGCAGTGAAAACGCTAGGCCGCCGCCCTCTGGGAGTGTATCTTAGCTTAGCAGAAGTGCGAACGAAAGGATCGCAGAACTGCTCCAAAAAAAGATCGTGCAGTTTCTGAGCAGCTCGAAACTTACTCCTAGCTAGCGATCACTTCAGACTGTTCAGTTCCTGTTTTGACGTCACAAACATGCCCTGCGTTCGGCACGCCACTCCCCCGTTTCCCCAGCCACTCCTGCGTTTTTATCCGACACGCCTGCATTTTTACACACACTCCCCGAAAACGGTCAGTTTCCGCCCACAAACACCCACTTCCTCTCAATCACTCACCGATCAGCAGTGCGACTGAAAAGCGTCGCTAGACCTTGTGTGAAACTGCATAGTTTTGTGTGAAAGTATGACGCGCGTGCGCAGTGTGCAACATACGCATGCGCAGAAGTGCCGCTTTTTCAACTAATCGCCGCGCTGCGAACAAAAGCAGCTAGCGATCAACTCGGAATGAGGGTCATTGGTCTATCTGTCTGATGGTGAGTTTGATATCACAGTGTATGGCCAGCATAAATAAAGCTGTCAAAAAAGATTACAATGTATTTTTTTAGAGTAATCTTCTGTCTCTACATTCCACCTATGGGCCTAATTCAGACCTGATCGTAGCAGCAAAATTGTTCTCTAATGGGCAAAACCATGGGGGTCATTCTGAGTTGATAGATCGCTATCTATTTTTTGCAGCGCTGCGAACAGATAGTCGCCGCCTATAGGGGAGTGTATGTTTGCTTTGCAAGTGTGCGAACATCTGTGCAGCCGAGCGGTACAAAAAAGCTTTGTGCAGTTTCTGAGTAGCTCCGAACTTACTCAGCCGCTGCGATCACTTCAGCCTGTTCTGGCCCGGAATTGACGTCAGACATCCACCCTGCAAACGCTTGGACACGCCTGCGTTTTCCCAAACACTCCCAGAAAACGGTCAGTTGCCACCCACAAATGCCCTCTTCCTCTCAATCTCCTTGCGATTGGCTGTGCGAATGGATTCTTCGTTAAATCCATCGCTCAGCAACAATCCACTTTGTACCGTACGATGCACCTGCGCATTGCAGTGCATATGCATGCGCAGTTGTGACCTGATTGCAGCGCAGCGAAAAATCCTAGCGTGCAATCAAGTCGGAATGACAGCCTATGAGCACGGCAGGGGGGCAGATATAACGTGCAGAGAGAGTTAGATTTGGGTGGGGTGTGTTCAAACTGAAATGTAAATTGCAGTGTAAAAATAAAGCAGCCAGTATTTACCCTGCACAGAAACAATATAACCCACCCAAATCTCTCTCTGCACATGTTATATCTGCCCCACCTGCAGAGCACATGGTTTTGCCCATCTGCTAACAAATTAGCTGCTACGATCAGGGCCAGTATTTACTAAAAATCCGAGTTTGGCCGATTTGTGTTTTTTTTTTCTAAGTCCCAATCCGGGAATTCACTAAGCACCAATCTCGGCAGTGTTTGGACTATTCGAAATGGTTTGAATGACAACGTTCACAAATACGAATGAATAGACCATCGGTCAAACGCGGCTGTTATTTCATGCAATACGGGCATTCACTATTCATTCGTATTTGGGTGTTAGTCTCTGAGTGCTCAAGTGCGGGTCTGTTTTTTTTCGATTCGTTAAAAAAAACCAGCAATAAAATAGACTTGCTTTTTCCAGTCGAGTTTGGATAACCATGCACGGATCAGTGAGATCTGTGCATGGTTATCTATGGGAAAGGGTCTGTTTAGTGTTAAAACAGGAAAAAAAAATGCGTGGGGTCCCCCCTCCTAAGCATAACCAGCCTCGGGCTCTTTGAGCCGGTCCTGGTTGAAAAAATATGTGGAAAAAAATGACAGGGGTTCCCCCATATTTAATCAACCAGCACCGGGCTCTGCGCCTGGTCCTGGTTCCAATACGGGGGACAAAAAGCGTAGGGGTCCCCCGTATTTCTGAAACCAGCACCGGGCTCCACTAGCTGGGGAGATAATGCCACAGCCGGGGGACACTTTGATATCGGTCCCTGCGGCCGTGCCATTAAAACCCCAACTAGTCACCCCTGGCCGGGGTACCCTGGAGGAGTGGGGACCCCTTCAATCAAGGGGTCCCCCCCTCCAGCCACCCAAGGGCCAGGGGTGAAGTCCGAGGCGCTCCCTGATTGGCTGAAGGGACCCTCTTTGACAGGAGTCAGGGGGGGTCCTGGCAGTCGGGGAAAGGGGTCCCATGTGTAAACATGGGACCCCTTTCAGTGCGTGGTCGGGTTTGCGTTTTATTTTTTTGCCAAGTACGTGGATTATTCAAAGGCCGGATTCTTCACTGGATTATGTGAGTATAATTTTGTCCACAGGTACCCCTAGGATTCTACATGGAGAAGAGGACCGAGCCTCGTGGGAACATAGGTAAGTATGTGTGTATGTTGGTGTGCATGTATGTAATAAAGTTGTACTGTCACGGTGTGTGTGTCCTGTTTTTAATGGGGTATTTTTTTAGTAGTAGTACTACTACAGGTACCAGCGGGCCCGGTTTTCCACCACATGCTGGTACTTGTGGTTCTCCAAGTACCAGCTTGCGGGGGAGGCTTTCTGGGACTTGTAGTACTGCTACTAAAAACAATATTCACAATTTCACACTTGGCTATCAGCCCCCCATCCGCCGCCTTTGGATGGGGGGGACAGCCTCGGGCTTCACCCCTGGCCCTTGGGTGGCTGGAGGGGGGGACCCCTTGATTGAAGGGGTCCCCACTACTCCAGGGTACCCCGGCCAGGGGTGACTAGTTGGGGTTTTAATGGCACGGCCGCAGGGACCGATATCAAAGTGTCCCCCGGCTGTGGCATTATCTCCCCAGCTAGTGGAGCCCGGTGCTGGTTTCAGAAATACGGGGGACCCCTACGCTTTTTGTCCCCCGTATTTTTGGAACCAGGACCAGACGCAGAGCCTGGTGCTGGTTGATTAAATATGGGGGAACCCCTGTCATTTTTTTCCACATATTTTTTCAACCAGCACCGGCTCAAAGAGCCCGAGGCTGGCTGTGCTTAGGAGGGGGGACCCCATGCAATTTTTTTCAGATTTTTAAAGACTTTAATCAACTTTTTAAGGTACACAGTGAAGCCCTGCACGGATCTCACAGATACGGCCGGGATTCCTTGTGCTTTTTCAGGCAGTGTTTTACTCATCACTCCCGTAAAACACTGCCTGATATTACGAATCACATCGACATCGGAAAAAACGATTGTGCAAAACTCGGCAGCTTAGTGAATGATCGTATCAGGATTCAAAAAGTTGCAGTAAAATGCACCCGATACCATTCGAGTTCAAACACCCTTCAAAACGGCCAAAACACGAATATTAGTAAATATTGCCCCAGGTCTGAATTAGGCCCAATATATATAAGGGACCAGAGGCGGTTTGTTTATAGTTCCTGCATGGAAGATTCCCGGTGGGCTGATGTTCACGCAGGGCCTGTTTTGTTTGTTGACATGTGAGGGGTGGTTCTGCAGCCATGGTTTCTTGGTATACCTCTGGTGCTGCCCATGTGAGGCTACTTCTACAATTTTTTCCAAGGCCACTTTCAGTTCCCAATCCGCCCCTGCCCGACTTAGGGCCTAATTCAGACCTGATCGCAGCAGCAAAATTGTTCTCTAATGGGAAAAACCATGGGGGTCATTCCGAGTTGTTCGCTCTGTATTTTTTTTTCGCATCGCAGCGATTTTCCGCTTAGTGCGCATGCGCAATGTCTGCAGTGCGACTGCGCCAAGTAAATTTGCTATGCAGTTAGGAATTTTACTCACGGCTTTTTCATCGTTCTGGTGATCGTAGTGTGATTGACAGGAAGTGGGTGTTACTGGGCGGAAACTGGCCGTTTTATGGGTGTGTGCGGAAAAACGCTACCGTTTCTGGGAAAAACGCGGGAGTGGCTGGAGAAACGGAGGAGTGTCTGGGCGAACGCTGGGTGTGTTTGTGACGTCAAACCAGGAACGACAAGCACTGAACTGATCGCAGATGCCGAGTAAGTCTGGAGCTACTCAGAAACTGCTAAGAGAGGTGTAATCGCAATATTGCGAATACGTTGTTCGCAATTTTAAGAAGCTAAGATTCACTCCCAGTAGGCGGCGGCTTAGCGTGAGTAAATCTGCTAAAAGCAGCTTGCGAGCGAACAACTCGGAATGAGGGCCAATGGGCACTGCAGGTGGGGCAGATATAACGTGCAGAGAGAGTTAGATTTGGGTGGGGTGTGTTCAAACTGAAATCTAAATTGCAGTGTAAAAATAAAGCAGCCAGTATTTACCCTGCACAGAAACAATATCACCCGCCCAAATCTAACTCTCTGCAAATGTTATAGCTGTCCCACCTGCAGTGCACATGGTTTTGTCCATTAGCTAACAAATTTGCTGCTGTGATCGGGTCTGAATTAGGCCCATGGTTTTTCCCATTAGTAAAAGATTTTTCTGCTGCAATCAGGTCTGAATTAGGCCCATAGAATGAAAGTGCAATGGAATATGCTAGCACTACATAAATGTTAATAAATAAATTAATATATAGATGTTACAGCCATTAATTATAAAACATCTTAGTGTCACTAGGCCTTATAAACAACAGTGGACATTTTAAACAAATTGTAATACCGAATGCCATATTATACTTTTATTTATTTTTTCCCTGTGGGGTCCAATTTGAATTATTGTTTTCCGTGGAGGCCAATGTGTGTGTGTTTTTTCCTGTGGGGGCTAATGTGCTTTCTTTTTTTCTTGGGCAATATTTTTCATCTGTGCTTGTGTCTGAGTTGCACCGTGCATGCATGCACCGTGATGCTGTTTGTACACAGTCAGACACACACACCAAGAAGTGTATTAGAAATGTGTTGGGCATTCCTGTGTGGTTACAGGGGGTTGGCTAATCAGACGCAGATATAATGTAGTATGCCTGTGTTGCTGAACGTGGTTACATACAGTACAGAGACATTGAATTGCTCACATTGGAGGGCATACTCAGACAGATGATCTGCACCTAGCATACGGCTGGTGAAAGTTACAATGGTGCGACCAATGGCGGCATCTACAGATGCACAAAGCAATATTTCAGCATATGTAGACACTTATAGTAGGCATCTCTGTCCTTGCATATTTGGATGCATGGATATACACAAGGAAATTGTAGCATCATTAGCATAAATTTGCAGATGCAACTGTAGCAAATGATACAAGAAAGGCCAAACTGTGCCGAACTCAGAGTCAGACCCGATCAGGAGGAATCCTGTCGACTCAACAGACTCCACCTCCACAACAGACTCTGCCTCCATAAATTTCCTGGGCTGGCTTTCCATCCCAATCAGCCAATATAAGGGATTACATGTTAGTTCATAAGTTAAAGTCTTCAGCAAGTATTGTCACCTTACTTGTAGGCCATCAATACTGAACCCTGTCGCTCATCATTAGTATGATTAATACATACTAATATGTTCCATTTATATCTACCCTATATCTTCTCTACTTCATCCATTTCTCTACCCATGTACATACTGCATTTTATATTATACTTGCCAACTCTCCCTGATTGTCGAGGAGACTCCGCGAAGTAGTAGCAATCTCCCTGACTCCCTGAAGAGTCTAGCAATCTACCTGATTGCACCTTACCCCCATTCTGTTGCTGTTTTATTCTTGGTAAAAATAGAAATCAGAAATATATACATTCAAATGGTATCATCAGTTCCATTTCCCTGCATTGGTTAAGACACAATGAACCCTATGGCGATATGCATTTCCATTTTAGGTTTCTTGTGGCCACTTGTGAGTAGAATACAATACACAAACAAGTGCTGAAAAGTGTGTTTGATCTTGCTAACTGCTTTAGGGCTCATTTACATTAGAATGTAAGTCAATTTTATGAGACGGCTCTCAGAAGCAGCAGTACACGTCCACTTTAAAGGTGCAAACACACGGTGCGGTGTAATTTACGATTTTGACTATATATCGCACCATGGGGGTAATTCCAAGTTGATCGCAGCAGGATTTTTGATAGCAATTGGGCAAAACCATGTGCACTGCAGGTGTGGCAGATATAACATTTGCAGAGAGAGTTAGATTTGGGTGGGTTATTTTATTTCTGTGCAGGGTAAATACTGGCTGCTTTATTTTTACACTGCAAATTAGATTGCAGATTGAACACACCCCACCCAAATCTAACTCTCTCTGCACATGTTATATCTGCCCCCCCCCTGCAGTGCACATTGTTTTGCCCAATTGCTAACAGAATTCCTGCTGCGATCAACTTGGAATTACCCCCTATGTGTACACAGCTTGCGATACCGAAGTGCTCCCGTAGGGTCGGTATCACAAGAAAAGATAGACTGTGAAGGCAAGTCAATCTTGACTATGGGGGTCATTCCGAGTTGATCGCTCGCTAGCAGTTTTTAGCAGCCATGCAAATGCTATGCCGCCGCCCACTGGGAGTGTATTTTAGCTTAGCAGAAGTGCGAACGGTTGTATCGCAGTGCTTCTACAAAAATTTTTTGTGTAGTTTCAGAGTAGCTAAAAACCTACTCAGCGCTTGCGATCACTTCAGACTGTTCAGTTCCGGATTTGACGTCACAAACCCGCCGAGCGTTCGCCCAGCCACACCTGCGTTTTTCCTGGCATGCTTGCGTTTTTCTGCACACACTCCCTGAAAACGATCAGTTGCCACCCAGAAACGCCCACTTCTTGTCAATCACTCTGCGGCAAGTACTGCGACTAAAATGCATCGCTAGACCCTGTGCAAAACTACATCGTTCGTTGTGCCTGTACGTCGCGCGTGCGCATTGCGCCGCATACACATACATAGAACTGCCGTTTTTTAGCCTGATCGCTGCGCTGCGAGCAAATACAGCAAGCGATCAACTCGGAATGACCCCCTATATTGTGTACAATCTTGTACATACTGTAGTATAGTCAAAATTGGCACTTAATAAAAATCTCACATAGTCAAAAATCTCGAGTAAAGATAGTTAATATCATTGGTTCAGGGCTCTGGGGATTTTCAGGGAAATCGCAAAGTCAAAATCGGAGATAGTCAATATCTCACTATGTATGCTGTAGTTATAGGTGTTGCTTTCACAGTCTTCCTGAAATGCTTTTTCAAGAGTAGGCAAGTATGCTTTATATGCTATACTTAAAATTAACATCTTATGTACTAGTTTGTTACATGGAACATGGGGGGTCATTCCGAGTTGTTCGCTCGTTGCCGTTTTTCGCTATGCTGCGATTTGCTGCTAAATGCGCATGCGTATGGTACGCAGTGCGCATGCGCTTAGTGATTTAACTAAAAACGTAGTAGTTTTGCTGTTGTTCGTGTGGCGCTTTTCAGTCACACTGCTGATCGGTGAGTGATTGACAGGAAAGGGGCGCTTCTGGGTGGTAACTGAGCGTTTTCCGGGAGTGTGCTAAAAAACGCAGACGTGTCAGGCAAAAACGCAGGAGTGTCTGGAGAAACGGGGGAGTGGCTGGCCGAACGCAGGGCGTGTTTGTGATGTCAAACCAGGAACTAAACGGACTGAGGTGATCGCAATCTAGGAGTAGGTCTGGAGCTACTCAGAAACTGCTTGAAAATTTTTTTTTGCAATTCTGCTAATCTTTCGTTCACTATTCTGCTAAGCTAAGATACACTCCCAGAGGGCGGCGGCCTAGCGTTTGCAATGCTGCCAAAAGCAGCTAGCGAGCGAACAACTCGGAATGACCACCTTTGTCAAATGCTTTCTTAAAATCTACATTATTCCCATTAAGGGGCCTATTTATTATTAAGAGACACATTTATGGCAATAAGTAAGATTTCTGAAAAACAAACAAACTTCATTCTCTGTAATTTGTAAAAAAAAAAAATGGCCCAGAGTGGTACGAGATCATTTATCACTCACTAAGCCAGTCTCTCCAGTTGTACGCATGTCTGACTTTGTATTGAAAAGGAAATAAATATTTGTTAACATTAATTTATTCAAGAATGTAAAAAGCCTTTTTTTGTTAAGATGTTTTGCTATGGTCATCCATATACGGTTATTTTTTGGGGTACATGCAAATATTAAGGATCCTAGGGATTTAACATGGAGGTACTGCAGAATATATTGTAGATATCTGCCACAGTTCCTCAATTTCTGACTGCAAAACAGACCCTATAGCTTTTTATAGAGGCTGCTGTCAGATTTATCTGAAGATGGCAATAGCCTACAGTAGCTTATGAGTTATTATCAGGGATCCTATATATACCTCTCCATCGCCCCCCACTGATGCATGCACCAACCAATGGGCTCACATGCACAGCATGCGTTCACACTCCGAATCATGTAGTAGGGGGGATGCGGTTATGTGACCGGCGGTCAGGAAACCACCGGTAACAATACTAACGTCGGCATCCCGGCATCTGAAAATCCTGCTGGTCGGCATGCCGACCAAAAGGGACTATTCCCACTCGTGGGTATCGATGACACCCATAGAGTGGGAATAGAACCTGTGGCGAGCGCAGCCCGCCCCCGAGCCTGCAAATGTCTTTGCTGCACTCGCCCCCAGCCAGTCATGTAACAGACGGCATTCTGCCGTCGGTATTGTGACTGGAAGTCTCCTGACCGCCGGTCACACATATCCAACCGTAGTAGAGTGATAGCATAAGTATAGCATAAGCGATTACTCTGCTTCCAGCTCTTCACTAGGACAGGATCCTAATGAACACATTTCGCATTTCTTGGGAAGATCTTTTTGCTAAAAATATTAATTGTAACAGAAAAAAATCCAGATTGTGATCAATATGCTCCTTAGAGAGGTAGATTTTATTTTAAAAATCAATTGTAATTGAATAAAGTTAATATATATTAGAGATGAGCGGGTTCGGTTCCTCGAGATCCGAACCCCCCCCCCGAACTTCACCCATTTTACACGGTTCCGAGGCAGCCTCGGAACTTCCCGCCTTGCTCGGTAAGCCAGAACGCGCCCGAATGTCATCGTCCCACTGTCGGATTCTCGCGAGATTCGTATTCTATATAAGGAGCCGCGCGTCGCTGCCATTTTCACTCGTGCATTGGAGATTGAACGGAGAGGACGTGGCAGCGTTCTCTCCCTGAAAAGCTCTGTAATCTGTACTCAGTGTGCTGCAAATATCTGTGCTCAGTGTGCTGCAAATAATCTGTGCTCAGTGTGCTGAAAATATCTACGTTCTCTGCCTGAAAACGCTCCATATCTGTGCTCAGTGTGCTGCAAATATCTGATCAGTGTGCTGCATTGTGGGGACTGGGGACCACCAGTATATAATAATTATAGTAGTACAGTACAGTAGGCCATTGCTGTATCTTTCAGCTCTGTGTCACTGCAAGTATCCATTCCATATCTGTGTGGCATTTTTGTGAGCAGTATATATAGTATTACAGTACACAAGGTGGAAAGCTGCTCAATCAGATTGTAATGTCACTCAGGTGCTAAAAGGGGAGGGGTAATTCTGTGTAGGAAAAAAACTGTGTTCCCTAATGCACACCGAGTGAATAATATTACTATATAATAATAGTCAGATAATACGGAGATCTTAGTTGCGTATATCTGCAGATATAGGGTTAAGCCCCCAGGCCGATCGACAAGGCTTCTCCGTCACTGGGGGTCCCTAATACTAGGTATGGGCCTGGGGTGCAGGACCCCACAATGTCGGCACAGGTCGGCCACCCCAGGTCAGCACACAGGTGTAAATTAATAGGGGTTAATAAGAAGCACAGAAGTGCTATGTAAGTGGTGTGATTAAAATAATATATACAAAGTGATAGGAAAAATAATAAGTGTTAATAAAGTGTTAGGGTGTGCCGACCTGCAGCAGCCCACCCATACCGACACAGGGGCCACTGCACCCCACACCCACCCCATAAATAATTACATATATATATATATATCTGGGTTAAATTCCCAGTGTAAGGCCACGTGGTAATGGCACCTACAGCATCTGAGAGCCAGCTTACCTGGGGATACCCCTGGCTTCCCCTATGGCACTACTAGAGTCAGCAATCCCTCCTAATGCTGACCCATTTGTGCCTCTCTATATACAATACACAAGGTGGAAAGCTGCTCAATCAGATTGTAATGTCACTCAGGTGCTAAAAGGGGAGGGGTAATTCTGTGTAGGAAAAAAACTGTGTTCCCTAATGCACACAGAGTGAATAATATTACTATATAATAATAGTCAGATAATACGGAGATCTTAGTTGCGTATATCTGCAGATATAGGGTTAAGCCCCCAGGCCGATCGACAAGGCTTCTCCGTCACTGGGGGTCCCTAATACTAGGTATGGGCCTGGGGTGCAGGACCCCACAATGTCGGCACAGGTCGGCCACCCCAGGTCAGCACACAGGTGAAAATTAATAGGGGTTAATAAGAAGCACAGAAGTGCTATGTAAGTGGTGTGATTAAAATAATATATACAAAGTGATAGGAAAAATAATAAGTGTTAATAAAGTGTTAGGGTGTGCCGACCTGCAGCAGCCCACCCATACCGACACAGGGGCCACTGCACCCCACACCCACCCCATAAATAATTACATATATATATATATATATATATCTGGGTTAAATTCCCAGTGTAAGGCCACATGGTAATGGCACCTACAGCATCTGAGAGCCAGCTTACCTGGGGATACCCCTGGCTTCCCCTATGGCACTACTAGAGTCAGCAATCCCTCCTAATGCTGACCCATTTGTGCCTCTCTATATACAATACACAAGGTGGAAAGCTGCTCAATCAGATTGTAATGTCACTCAGGTGCTAAAAGGGGAGGGGTAATTCTGTGTAGGAAAAAAACTGTGTTCCCTAATGCACACCGAGTGAATAATATTACTATATAATAATAGTCAGATAATACGGAGATCTTAGTTGCGTATATCTGCAGATATAGGGTTAAGCCCCCAGGCCGATCGACAAGGCTTCTCCGTCACTGGGGGTCCCTAATACTAGGTATGGGCCTGGGGTGCAGGACCCCACAATGTCGGCACAGGTCGGCCACCCCAGGTCAGCACACAGGTGAAAATTAATAGGGGTTAATAAGAAGCACAGAAGTGCTATGTAAGTGGTGTGATTAAAATAATATATACAAAGTGATAGGAAAAATAATAAGTGTTAATAAAGTGTTAGGGTGTGCCGACCTGCAGCAGCCCACCCATACCGACACAGGGGCCACTGCACCCCACACCCACCCCATAAATAATTACATATATATATATCTGGGTTAAATTCCCAGTGTAAGGCCACATGGTAATGGCACCTACAGCATCTGAGAGCCAGCTTACCTGGGGATACCCCTGGCTTCCCCTATGGCACTACTAGAGTCAGCAATCCCTCCTAATGCTGACCCATTTGTGCCTCTCTATATACAATACACAAGGTGGAAAGCTGCTCAATCAGATTGTAATGTCACTCAGGTGCTAAAAGGGGAGGGGTAATTCTGTGTAGGAAAAAAACTGTGTTCCCTAATGCACACCGAGTGAATAATATTACTATATAATAATAGTCAGATAATACGGAGATCTTAGTTGCGTATATCTGCAGATATAGGGTTAAGCCCCCAGGCCGATCGACAAGGCTTCTCCGTCACTGGGGGTCCCTAATACTAGGTATGGGCCTGGGGTGCAGGACCCCACAATGTCGGCACAGGTCGGCCACCCCAGGTCAGCACACAGGTGAAAATTAATAGGGGTTAATAAGAAGCACAGAAGTGCTATGTAAGTGGTGTGATTAAAATAATATATACAAAGTGATAGGAAAAATAATAAGTGTTAATAAAGTGTTAGGGTGTGCCGACCTGCAGCAGCCCACCCATACCGACACAGGGGCCACTGCACCACACACCCACCCCATAAATAATTACATATATATATATATCTGGGTTAAATTCCCAGTGTAAGGCCACATGGTAATGGCACCTACAGCATCTGAGAGCCAGCTTACCTGGGGATACCCCTGGCTTCCCCTATGGCACTACTAGAGTCAGCAATCCCTCCTAATGCTGACCCATTTGTGCCTCTCTATATACAATACACAAGGTGGAAAGCTGCTCAATCAGATTGTAATGTCACTCAGGTGCTAAAAGGGGAGGGGTAATTCTGTGTAGGAAAAAAACTGTGTTCCCTAATGCACACCGAGTGAATAATATTACTATATAATAATAGTCAGATAATACGGAGATCTTAGTTGCGTATATCTGCAGATATAGGGTTAAGCCCCCAGGCCGATCGACAAGGCTTCTCCGTCACTGGGGGTCCCTAATACTAGGTATGGGCCTGGGGTGCAGGACCCCACAATGTCGGCACAGGTCGGCCACCCCAGGTCAGCACACAGGTGAAAATTAATAGGGGTTAATAAGAAGCACAGAAGTGCTATGTAAGTGGTGTGATTAAAATAATATATACAAAGTGATAGGAAAAATAATAAGTGTTAATAAAGTGTTAGGGTGTGCCGACCTGCAGCAGCCCACCCATACCGACACAGGGGCCACTGCACCCCACACCCACCCCATAAATAATTACATATATATATATATCTGGGTTAAATTCCCAGTGTAAGGCCACATGGTAATGGCACCTACAGCATCTGAGAGCCAGCTTACCTGGGGATACCCCTGGCTTCCCCTATGGCACTACTAGAGTCAGCAATCCCTCCTAATGCTGACCCATTTGTGCCTCTCTATATACAATACACAAGGTGGAAAGCTGCTCAATCAGATTGTAATGTCACTCAGGTGCTAAAAGGGGAGGGGTAATTCTGTGTAGGAAAAAAACTGTGTTCCCTAATGCACACCGAGTGAATAATATTACTATATAATAATAGTCAGATAATACGGAGATCTTAGTTGCGTATATCTGCAGATATAGGGTTAAGCCCCCAGGCCGATCGACAAGGCTTCTCCGTCACTGGGGGTCCCTAATACTAGGTATGGGCCTGGGGTGCAGGACCCCACAATGTCGGCACAGGTCGGCCACCCCAGGTCAGCACACAGGTGAAAATTAATAGGGGTTAATAAGAAGCACAGAAGTGCTATGTAAGTGGTGTGATTAAAATAATATATACAAAGTGATAGGAAAAATAATAAGTGTTAATAAAGTGTTAGGGTGTGCCGACCTGCAGCAGCCCACCCATACCGACACAGGGGCCACTGCACCCCACACCCACCCCATAAATAATTACATATATATATATATATCTGGGTTAAATTCCCAGTGTAAGGCCACATGGTAATGGCACCTACAGCATCTGAGAGCCAGCTTACCTGGGGATACCCCTGGCTTCCCCTATGGCACTACTAGAGTCAGCAATCCCTCCTAATGCTGACCCATTTGTGCCTCTCTATATACAATACACAAGGTGGAAAGCTGCTCAATCAGATTGTAATGTCACTCAGGTGCTAAAAGGGGAGGGGTAATTCTGTGTAGGAAAAAAACTGTGCTCCCTAATGCACACCGAGTGAATAATATTACTATATAATAATAGTCAGATAATACGGAGATCTTAGTTGCGTATATCTGCAGATATAGGGTTAAGCCCCCAGGCCGATCGACAAGGCTTCTCCGTCACTGGGGGTCCCTAATACTAGGTATGGGCCTGGGGTGCAGGACCCCACAATGTCGGCACAGGTCGGCCACCCCAGGTCAGCACACAGGTGAAAATTAATAGGGGTTAATAAGAAGCACAGAAGTGCTATGTAAGTGGTGTGATTAAAATAATATATACAAAGTGATAGGAAAAATAATAAGTGTTAATAAAGTGTTAGGGTGTGCCGACCTGCAGCAGCCCACCCATACCGACACAGGGGCCACTGCACCCCACACCCACCCCATAAATAATTACATATATATATATCTGGGTTAAATTCCCAGTGTAAGGCCACATGGTAATGGCACCTACAGCATCTGAGAGCCAGCTTACCTGGGGATACCCCTGGCTTCCCCTATGGCACTACTAGAGTCAGCAATCCCTCCTAATGCTGACCCATTTGTGCCTCTCTATATACAATACACAAGGTGGAAAGCTGCTCAATCAGATTGTAATGTCACTCTGGTGCTAAAAGGGGAGGGGTAATTCTGTGTAGGAAAAAAACTGTGTTCCCTAATGCACACCGAGTGAATAATATTACTATATAATAATAGTCAGATAATACGGAGATCTTAGTTGCGTATATCTGCAGATATAGGGTTAAGCCCCCAGGCCGATCGACAAGGCTTCTCCGTCACTGGGGGTCCCTAATACTAGGTATGGGCCTGGGGTGCAGGACCCCACAATGTCGGCACAGGTCGGCCACCCCAGGTCAGCACACAGGTGAAAATTAATAGGGGTTAATAAGAAGCACAGAAGTGCTATGTAAGTGGTGTGATTAAAATAATATATACAAAGTGATAGGAAAAATAATAAGTGTTAATAAAGTGTTAGGGTGTGCCGACCTGCAGCAGCCCACCCATACCGACACAGGGGCCACTGCACCCCACACCCACCCCATAAATAATTACATATATATATATATCTGGGTTAAATTCCCAGTGTAAGGCCACATGGTAATGGCACCTACAGCATCTGAGAGCCAGCTTACCTGGGGATACCCCTGGCTTCCCCTATGGCACTACTAGAGTCAGCAATCCCTCCTAATGCTGACCCATTTGTGCCTCTCTATATACAATACACAAGGTGGAAAGCTGCTCAATCAGATTGTAATGTCACTCAGGTGCTAAAAGGGGAGGGGTAATTCTGTGTAGGAAAAAAACTGTGTTCCCTAATGCACACCGAGTGAATAATATTACTATATAATAATAGTTAGATAATACGGAGATCTTAGTTGCGTATATCTGCAGATATAGGGTTAAGCCCCCAGGCCGATCGACAAGGCTTCTCCGTCACTGGGGGTCCCTAATACTAGGTATGGGCCTGGGGTGCAGGACCCCACAATGTCGGCACAGGTCGGCCACCCCAGGTCAGCACACAGGTGAAAATTAATAGGGGTTAATAAGAAGCACAGAAGTGCTATGTAAGTGGTGTGATTAAAATAATATATACAAAGTGATAGGAAAAATAATAAGTGTTAATAAAGTGTTAGGGTGTGCCGACCTGCAGCAGCCCACCCATACCGACACAGGGGCCACTGCACCCCACACCCACCCCATAAATAATTACATATATATATATATCTGGGTTAAATTCCCAGTGTAAGGCCACATGGTAATGGCACCTACAGCATCTGAGAGCCAGCTTACCTGGGGATACCCCTGGCTTCCCCTATGGCACTACTAGAGTCAGCAATCCCTCCTAATGCTGACCCATTTGTGCCTCTCTATATACAATACACAAGGTGGAAAGCTGCTCAATCAGATTGTAATGTCACTCAGGTGCTAAAAGGGGAGGGGTAATTCTGTGTAGGAAAAAAACTGTGTTCCCTAATGCACACCGAGTGAATAATATTTACTACAAGGATGTAAACAAGATATGTGCTATTGCAATTAATGAATGACTTGATAACAAATTTATCATGAGCAGATGATTCAAAGGTATGCGTATTGTTTTTAATAAAGGAACATGTGATACATTTTCCCTGTCCACATCTATAGCAACTGGCTCCCAGTAAAACCTATGGGTTGCTATAGATGTGGACAGGGAAAATATCATTCATTAATTGCAATAGCACATATCTTGTTTACATCCTTGTTTGTATTTGTGGCCTCATTTATGTTGGCAGGACTACGCGCAAACTAAAGGTCAGATTTCTGGAACACAAGCGTAACATTGAGAAGGGTTTTTTGTTCCACAGTGTCTCCAGACACTTTTTAGAACATCATGCAAAAAATGCCAGGGACATAACATTAATAGGTATAGAACACATCTATCCTACTAAGAGGGGTGGGGATAGATATAGAAAACTATGCATTAGAGAGAATTACTGGATACATAAACTGAAGACTCTCGTCCCGGAAGGATTAAATGAGTCTATAGAAATAGATCTCTAGACCCTCCTCATATTGAATCTCTTTCTGATATATAAATTAATAAAGAGTTGTTTCATCATTATTATCATCACCTATTTAGATTTATTCATCTTTATTCCATTTTTTATTCTTTAAATCTACCCTTTATTACTAATTAATTATTTATTATTTACCTTTTTTTATTTTTTATTTTTTATTTTTCTGAACATATGGCAATATATATATGTAGAATTGTGCTGTGTTAATACAACCAAGACATATATTAGGATCTAATATTTACTGTTTGCTCTCTAACAAAGCTTCCCTTATTACAAATGTCTGTTCTTGTGATCTCTACTTGTCTAGTATAATTATACTGTGGGTATACTACGCTTTTTGCCACTCGTTTATAATGTCTCCTCTAGATTTATTTGTAATTCCCACATCTCCTATATATAAATTTTCTTATAAATTTTTTTTATATATTTTTTATACCTCTCATCATGCTGCTCCTTTTGATCCGTTGCAAGTATGTATGCTTTATAGATACATATATATATATTTTTTTTTTGTTTTTTATATATATTTTTTATCATATCTTTATTATTATATTAAGACTAGCTTACAGAGCCGTGAATAATTGTTAACAATTAAGTATATCAGCTGTAATGGCAAAATTCCCTGTGAGTTCCACAGCTGTAGGCACTAATCATAGCCTTTTAAAAGCAACTCTCTTAGGGTGAGGAGGTATCACTTTGAAAAAGTCACGTGCTTCCGTGACGAAACGCGTCAGTCTCCACCCACTTGTTCGCAGCGGCAGCAGTACCTTTGGCAAGCACGGAGGTGTACGGAGCTATACGGCTCAATAGAGCGGGCAAACATCAGGACTTTGCCATCTGTCCATCCCGCTATGTGCCGTGACATATTGTGACGGAATCAGCATCAGCACAAAAGGTCCGTCTCCAGCTTTCCTCCTGCGGAATAACCTGCTCCTACAGATGGTGAAAAGACAAGGTAACCCCCGTGGACAAACTTCCTATTGCTGAGGACGCTCGGCACTGGGGGCAGAACCACACCACTGTATCTTGAAAGGAGGTAATTGGAATTTTCAAAACGCTATTTCACAGCCGCTACATCTCTTACTCCTCACGTGCAACAGTTACTTCACTGACTGATACTAAGTTTCATATGATGATGTTGTAACAGTGCAGCTTCTGAAGATCAAGACTCCTCATAGAGGACAACTGAATCTTTCCAATTGCCTTAGTGAAACCGCTGGCCAGCAATTTAATATCTATTGTAAATTATCATTTAAGAAAAGGCCATTCAAGCCTATACATCTACCTACGATATAGGCAAAGTAGGGGGAATGCACCTGACTCAAGCGCAGTGGAGAATGATTTCAACATTGTGCAAGGTTCTGCAACCCTTTGAACTTGCCACACGTGAAGTCAGTTCAGATACTGCCAGCCTGAGTCAGGTCATTTCCCTCATCAGGCTTCTGCAGATGAAGCTGGAGAGATTGAAGAAGGAGCTAAAATTGAGCGATTCTGCTAGGCATGTGGTGTTAGGCGCCGAGGGTCCGCCCGTCAGTGCGGCCCGGCGCCTAGCAACTAGGGACGCCGCAGGCAGACAGCCGCCGGCTCCCTAGCAACGCTAGACGCCGGGCGCACGGAGCCGCTTAGACCATAGCAACGGGGACGCCACTGTCGGACCGCGTTCCCCGTTGCTAGGTCTAATTAATCAGGTCAAATTGTATCCTGGCCGTGCAGCATGCAGCTGCACGGCATAATTATGATTACCCTGTCTGGATCCGGATTGGAGGGTTTCCTAATAAAAGCACTCTCAGGACTTCTCACAGACGCCGGTGTTAGCTTCCTGTTGGCTGTGTCAGTTACAGAGAGTTTCCAGTCCTGCTCAATTCGGTTGTTCCTGTCCTCAGTGATCCAGTACTCGGAATTTGTCATCTATTCCTGGAGTCCTACCGAGCACCTTTAACATCCTGTGGTGTTCGTGAGTCGCGGCGTAGCCGTGTGTTGCGGCTTGACCGCTTACTATTTATTATTTAGTTTTATTGTGTTCCGGAGCTTTTGCGGAGGATTCCGCTCCCACAAGTCCACTCTGGTATCCAGCGGTGCTGGATAGGAGTAACGGATCAGTGGATCTTTGGTTGTCCTTTTCCCTGGCGGTTTGTCCGCACATACTTTTGGTTAAGTTAGATAGCTTGTAACCCCTGGCCTGGTTGCTTAGTCAGAGGGCCCCTTGTTATCATCCTGTCTCGGATTTCCCTTTGTCTCCCATTAAGACCTGAGGGGGCATCGGGGTTGGGCAGACATAATCCGCCCTTCGAACGCGGCTGCCATGGGCTCAAGCAACCATAGTCTCGCAGGGGATTTCTGATAACACGGGCGAGACAACGGAGTTAGGGCGCCAGGGGTTACTAGGCTTCCCTGTTCCCGTAAACAGCATATCTTTCCAGTACTCAGACCTCTGCCATAAGATCTCATCTGGTCTGGAGTACGGGAATCATAACATTAACACCGGCCATACTAAAATTTAAAATTAACAGGAGTTAATTTTTTCCCTTATTCAGTTGGGAGATTTGTCAGACTCATGAATCCCACCGGTGTTGGGCCAAATCCGGGCCAGCTTTTAGTTAGCCAGATTCAAGAGCTTACTCAGATGGTTCAGGATCTGTCCCTTCGGGTGAGGTCACAGGAAGATCTGTTACGGACTTCCCCAAGGGTCATTCCTGAACCAAAAATGCATCTGCCTGACCGTTTTTCTGGGGATAGAAAGCAGTTTTTTAATTTTAAAGAGTCTTGTAAACTGTATTTTCGTTTAAGACCAGACTCCTCAGGTACGGAATCTCAGCGGGTAGGAATTATTATTTCTCTGCTACAGGGGGATCCTCAGACCTGGGCTTTTGGTTTAAAGACAGACGATCCAGCTTTATTGTCTGTAGATGCCTTTCTGGGGTCCTTAGGGCTTTTGTATGACGACCCTGATAGAGAGGCATCCGCCGAGAGTCAGTTGCGTGCTCTCAGACAGGGTAGGAATCCCGCAGAGATTTATTGTACGGAGTTTCGCCGTTGGTCGAACGACTGTGGATGGAATGACCCAGCCCAGCACAGTCAGTTTCGCCTCGGCTTATCTGAGTCTATAAAAGACAGTCTCCTTCAGTATCCCGCTCCTGAGACTCTCGATAAACTCATGGAGCTCTCTATTAAGATTGATCGTCGTCTCAGGGAGCGGAGGGCTGAAAAAGGAGCATCTGTCGGGTCTACTCCTTGTGTTTTTTCCATTCCTGTGGACATTGAGGAGCCCATGCAGATAGGCCTCTCCAAACTGTCTCCTGAAGAAAGAACCAGAAGGCAAAATTCTGGTCTTTGTTTATACTGTGGGGGTAAGGGACATTTTGCCCGTAGTTGTCCGAACAAGTCGGGAAACGCCTCGACCAAGTGAGTTGTGAGGGGGTTCACTTTGGTTTACAGCTTATCTCCTCAAATAATTCACTGTTAGTTCCAGCTAAAGTTTCCTTTGGCAGCCTCTGTTCCTCGGTCTCGGCTTTTGTGGACAGTGGAGCTGCAGGGAACTTTATGGATTTAACATGGGCCAAGGCCTTAGGTATTCCTCAGTTAGCCTTGGGTAGGTGTATCACCATGCATGGTTTAGATGGGAGTCCCTTGTCCAATGGGGTTATTTCTCTCTGTACACCTTCTGTTCTTCTTTCGGTAGGAGCTCTGCATTCTGAAAAGATTGAGTTTTTCCTTACCCATTGCCCAGCAGTTCCTGTGGTTCTGGGTCACCCTTGGCTGGCCTTTCATAATCCCATCATTGATTGGCAGTTGGGGGAGATCTTACAATGGGGTACCATCTGTAATAAAGAATGTATTACGCTTCCCATCAGAATTGCTGCTGTCATTCCCGCACCCATTCCTGTGGAATACCAGGATTTTGTTGATGTATTTTCCAAGGGCAATGCGGATATTCTGCCTCCCCATAGGCCTTATGATTGTGCTATTGAGTTAATTCCTGGTGCCACTTTGCCTAAAGGAAGGTTATATGCATTGTCCGGACCTGAAACTGTGGCCATGAATGAGTATGTTAAAGAAAGCCTAGGGAAAGGATTTATCAGGCCATCTAAATCCCCTTTAAGTGCAGGCTTCTTCTTCGTGGAGAAGAAGGATGGATCACTCAGACCTTGCATTGACTTTAGAGCCTTGAATAAAATCTCAGTAAAAAATACTTACCCTTTGCCGCTGATTTCTGTCCTCTTTGATCAGCTACGTTCGGCTGTGATTTTTTCTAAGATTGACCTAAGAGGAGCATATAACCTCATCAGAATCAAGTCAGGGGATGAGTGGAAAACGGCATTCAGTACTCAGTCAGGCCACTATGAGTATCTGGTTATGCCATTCGGCCTGTCCAACGCTCCGGCAGTTTTCCAGGATCTCATTAACGATGTGCTCCGTGAATTTCTTGGAAGATTCGTTGTAGTCTACTTAGACGATATTTTGATATATTCTGACTCTATAGAACAACATGTTACCCAGGTGCGTCAGGTTCTAAAAAAATTACGTGAAAATCACCTATATGCCAAGCTGGAGAAGTGTGAATTTCATGTCACGGAGGTATCCTTTTTAGGGTACATTATTTCCCCTCGGGGATTCTGTATGGAACCAAAGAAGCTCCAAGCCATCCTTAGTTGGGCGCAACCCACCAATTTAAAAGCAATTCAGCGCTTTTTAGGGTTTGCGAATTACTATAGAAGATTTATTCACTCTTTCTCTGACCTAGTTGCTCCCATTGTGGCACTGACTAAAAAGGGAGCAGATCCTACCAACTGGTCACGTGAAGCGGAGTTGTCTTTTCAGGCCTTGAAACAAGCCTTTGTCTCAGCCCCTGTCCTCAGACATCCCAACCCAGAATTGCCTTTCATTGTTGAGGTCGATGCCTCGGAGGTTGGAGTAGGGGCTATCCTGTCTCAGAAGGATCCGGATTCCCTGGAATTACATCCTTGTGCCTTTATGTCCAGGAAATTCTCATCTGCTGAATCCAACTACGATGTTGGTAACCGGGAATTACTGGCTATTAAATGGGCTTTCGAGGAGTGGAGACATTGGCTTGAAGGAGCCACTCATACCATTTCGGTTTTGACTGATCACAAAAATCTTCAATACATTGAATCAGCTAAACGGCTGAATGCCCGGCAAGCTCGTTGGGCTTTATTTTTTACTCGTTTCAAGTTCATTATCACCTTCAGGCCAGGTTCCAAGAATACCAAGGCAGATGCCCTGTCACGCAGTTTTCTTCCAGTTCAAGACAACAGTCCTGTTACTCCCATACTTCCGTCTTCAGTCATTCGGGCAGGCCTCACACAGGATTTATTTACCCAGTTGAAGCAGCTTCAACATCAAGCTCCTGGTATTACTCCTTCTGGTCGTCTTTTTGTCCCCGAGTTTTTGAGAGCAACGGTTTTGACGGAGTTTCACGATAGCAAAGTTGCCGGGCATCCGGGGATCGCTAAAACTTTTGAATTAGTTTCCCGCTCGGTATGGTGGCCTGGTCTTTCCAAAGACATTAAGGAATTTGTTTTTTCTTGTCAGGTCTGTGCACAGCATAAGGTTCCCCGTTCCTTGCCTATCGGTCAACTTTTGCCCTTGAATGTTCCTCTTAGGCCATGGTCTCATATTTCCATGGATTTTGTGGTGGACCTTCCTCTGTCAGCCGGATGCCGAGTCATATGGGTGGTAGTGGACCGTTTTAGCAAAATGGCCCATTTTATTGCTCTTCCCCGATTGCCATCTGCCCAGGGATTGGCAGTCTTGTTCCTCCGCCATGTTTTCAGACTCCATGGGTTACCCACTGATATTGTTTCTGATCGGGGTCCACAATTCATTGCACAATTTTGGAAGTCTTTTTGTGCCTCATTGAAGATGAAATTATCTTTAACGTCTGGCTACCATCCCCAATCCAACGGGCAGACTGAGCGAGTCAATCAATCATTAAAACAATATTTGCGTTTGTACTCGGCCAAACTCCAAAATGACTGGTCTGAGTTTCTTCCGTTAGCAGAGTTTGCTTACAACAATGCCTGTCATTCCTCCACCAATGTATCTCCATTTTTTACAGTTTTTGGTTTTCACCCCAGAGCTAATTCCTTTTTTCAACATTCCTCTGTCTCCTCACTGACCTTGACCTCTCATCTCAAACTCATTTGGAGAAAAGTGCACCTGGCTCTCAGTAAAGCGGCATTTCGGGAGAAAAATTTTTCTGACAGGCTCCGGCGGCCGTGCACTTTTAAAGTTGGAGATAGGGTATGGTTGTCGACTCGCAACATTAAACTTCGACAAACCTCAGCCAGATTGGGTCCTAAATTTATTGGACCATTTCATATTATCAAAAAAGTCAATCCAGTGGCTTTCCGGTTACGGTTACCAAAAACTTTACGGATCGGAAATACCTTCCATTGCTCCTTGTTAAAACCATATGTTTCGTCCAGTAAATTTCCTCGCAAGATCTCTCAGGGGAAATCACCAATAGACGTACAGGGTCAGCAGGAGTTCTTAGTGGAGAAGGTTCTCGATTCCAAGTTGTCCCGGGGTCGGCTTTATTTTTTGGTACATTGGAGAGGTTATGGTCCAGAAGAAAGGTCTTGGGTCCTGGACGAGGATCTCCATGCCCCGAGGCTCAAAAGGGCATTTTTTCGAGAATTTCCTCAAAAACCTGGCCTTAGGGGTTCCTTGACCCCTCCTCAAGGGGGGGGTACTGTTAGGCGCCGAGGGTCCGCCCGTCAGTGCGGCCCGGCGCCTAGCAACTAGGGACGCCGCAGGCAGACAGCCGCCGGCTCCCTAGCAACGCTAGACGCCAGGCGCACGGAGCCGCTTAGACCATAGCAACGGGGACGCCACTGTCGGACCGCGTTCCCCGTTGCTAGGTCTAATTAATCAGGTCAAATTGTATCCTGGCCGTGCAGCATGCAGCTGCACGGCATAATTATGATTACCCTGTCTGGATCCGGATTGGAGGGTTTCCTAATAAAAGCACTCTCAGGACTTCTCACAGACGCCGGTGTTAGCTTCCTGTTGGCTGTGTCAGTTACAGAGAGTTTCCAGTCCTGCTCAATTCGGTTGTTCCTGTCCTCAGTGATCCAGTACTCGGAATTTGTCATCTATTCCTGGAGTCCTACCGAGCACCTTTAACATCCTGTGGTGTTCGTGAGTCGCGGCGTAGCCGTGTGTTGCGGCTTGACCGCTTACTATTTATTATTTAGTTTTATTGTGTTCCGGAGCTTTTGCGGAGGATTCCGCTCCCACAAGTCCACTCTGGTATCCAGCGGTGCTGGATAGGAGTAACGGATCAGTGGATCTTTGGTTGTCCTTTTCCCTGGCGGTTTGTCCGCACATACTTTTGGTTAAGTTAGATAGCTTGTAACCCCTGGCCTGGTTGCTTAGTCAGAGGGCCCCTTGTTATCATCCTGTCTCGGATTTCCCTTTGTCTCCCATTAAGACCTGAGGGGGCATCGGGGTTGGGCAGACATAATCCACCCTTCGAACGCGGCTGCCATGGGCTCAAGCAACCATAGTCTCGCAGGGGATTTCTGATAACACGGGCGAGACAACGGAGTTAGGGCGCCAGGGGTTACTAGGCTTCCCTGTTCCCGTAACCAGCATATCTTTCCAGTACTCAGACCTCTGCCATAAGATCTCATCTGGTCTGGAGTACGGGAATCATAACATGTGGGACTTGTGGATGGAGCCCTTAATTCTCTTAACCAGGATTCACGGGTGGTCAATCTGTTGAAATCAGAGCACTACATTTTGGCCACCGTGCTCGATCCTAGGTTTAAAGCCTACATTGTATCTCTGTTTCCGGCAGACACAAGTCTGCAGATGTTCAAAGACCTGCTGGTGAGACACTTGTCAACTCAAGCGGAACGTGACCCGTCAACAGCTCCTCCTTCACATTCTCCCGCAACTGGGGCTGCGAGGAAAAGGCTAAGAATTCCGAACCCACCCACTGGCGGTGATGCAGGGCAGTCTGGAGCGAGTGCTGACATCTGGTCCGGACTGAAGGACCTGCCAATGATTACTGACATGTCATCTACTGTCACTACATATGATTCTGTCACCATTGTAAGAATGGTGGAGGATTATATGAGTGACCGCATCCAAGTAGGCACGTCAGACAGTCCGTACGTATACTGGCAGGAAAAAGAGGCAATTTGGAGGCACTTGCACAAACTGGCTTTATTTTACCTAAGTTGCCCCCCCCCCCTCCAGTGTGTACTCCGAAAGAGTGTTTAGTGCCGCCGCTCACCTTGTCAGCAATCGGCGTACGAGGTTACTTCCACAAAATGTGGAGAAGATGATGTTCATCAAAATGAATTATAATCAATTCCTCCGTGGAGACATTCACCATCAATTGCCTCCAGAAAGTACACAGGGACCTGAGATGGTGGATTCCAGTGGGGATGAATTAATAATCTGTGAGGAGGGGGATGTACACAGTGAAAGGGGTGAGGAATCGGATGATGAGGAGGAGGTGGACATCTTGCCTCTGTAGAGCCAGTTTGTGCAAGGAGAGATTGATTGCTTCTTTTTTGGTGGGGGCCCAAACCAACCAGTCATTTCAGCCACAGTCGTGTGGCAGACCCTGTCACTGAAATGATGGGTTTGTTAAAGTGTGCATGTCCTGTATATACAACATAAGGGTGGGTGGGGGGGCCCAAGGACAATTCCATCTTGCACCTCTTTTTTCTTTAATTTATCTTTGCATCATGTGATGTTTGGGGACAATATTTTTAAGTGCCATCCTGTCTGACACTGCGTGGTGTTTGTGCCGGCCACTTGGGTCGCTTAGCTTAGTCATCCAGCGACCTCGGTGCAAATTTTAGGACTAAAAATAATATTGTGAGATGTGAGGTGTTCAGAATAAACTGGAAATGAGTGTAAATTATGGTTATTGAGGTTAATAATACTATGGGATCAAAATTACCTCCAAATTCTATGATTTAAGCTGTTTTTGAGGGTTTTTTTTTAAAAAACACCCGAATCCAAAACACACCCGAATCAGACAAAAAAATTTCAGGGAGGTTTTGCCAAAATGCGTCCGAATCCAAAACACGGCCGTGGAACCGAATCCAAAACCAAAACACAAAACGCAAAAAATGTCCGGTGCACATCTCTATACATAACATTAGTATAACAAAAAGTGCTCATTTCACTATCTAACACATAGACTAAATAAATAAATAATACATTTTAATAAATTATTTATTTACAGTTATTTAGTAGATGAACATATTTAATAATTTAACTAATATATCTTGAAATACAGTCTTTAAATGTAGAGAAGGAAAATTGGAAATGTAAAAAAATAAAAATAAACAGAAATACACTAAAATAAGTCAGAGAGTATTCTTATTTGAGATATTTCAGATTTTTATTTTAGAGACCTTAGTTAATCTTACGGTTCATCAAATAAATGTTTTTATTTTTATATGTTTTTTTCTCACGTGGCAATATACTATAGCAGAATTGTCATTGCTTTGCTTATTTGTCTTCCATGTATGCATTCAGACACCCCTACACTGATTGTGTTGATACCAACACCAGATGCTCCAGTTGGGTCCTGCCAGGTTTTAGGAGGGTTAGGGTCCCAGTCAGACCTCATGGCAGAATGACCTAGGGAGCGTGTTCTGGGCCTTCCACTGTATGGATTTGGAAGAAAACTTCACAGAGTGGTAACATTTTATCCCAAAAGACATATTATGGGGTTGGGTTCCCAGTCAGACCTCTCGTTGGTGTACGCTGGCCAGAATTTTGACCTAGGGAGCTTGTTCTGGGCCTGCCACTTGATGGATTTGGTAAATATAGGTTCTATGTAGGCTAAAATAGAGTAGAAAGCCACTATATGAGAGGTTTCTATAATAAAGAAAGCCCATTGTGGCTTTCTTTATTATAGAAACCTCTCATATAGTGGCTTTCTACTCTATTTTAGCAACATATTCATTCTCTCTCTGGTGTAAATTTCTTTAGCCTACATGGAACCTATATTTACCATTTTGTGCCTCATGCCTCTTGTCTAACTGCACTATTTGGTATACAATTAGATGTTTTCCTTTTTCATGTGGGTTACTAATGAATTTATTTTACTTATAACCTAACTGGTACTCAGATTAATGTGTTGCATGTTTTATTGTACAACCTTTGCAGGAAATGAAGTGGTACCTTTACCTTTTCCATGTGGATTATCAATGAATGTATCGCATATTGTACTGCCAATGAATGAAACATATTCATAACCTTCTTGCAATCTTTTACATATCCAATATTACTTGACAAACCATCACTCACTATGAAAGGTTATTTATCGGTTTTTCACAATGCCTTTTAGAGCAGAGGTCCAATATTGTCAATGATAGACACTTATTCATGGTAATTTTGGGGAGTCTCAGCTCCCCACCTCCTTTTCCTTTCTGTACCCCCTCTCTCTCATTCATCGTCCACTATAATTCTGTATGACGGTGAACAGCAGAAGCTGGGGCACACTCTCTCTCTCTCTCCACTTTCTTTTTTTCGAGAACCCTCTCATCCACTGCCAGATATCAAGTTCCCTGCAATGCAACTGTAACAGGGACTTGGGGCAGATCAGCGGGACAGCAGAAGTTCTCATCTTGGTATAAATGCTGAAACCACACGCTCTCTCATTTGTTTGAATCATATTACTACTGCCATACTTCACTGGCTACGCCCAAATCCATCTGATCTTGGAAGCAAAGCAGTGACAGGCCTGATCAGTACAAGGTCAGGTGACTACCTTGGAATATCAGGTGCACTAGCTCCAATCATCAACAAACAGCAGAAGTGGTGGAGAAAACATTGGCCTTACCTCTATACCTATTCTACTAATTAGAACTACATTTTTTGCAAGACCACCTACCAGAGAAAGAAGCTTCAATAGCACAACCATTACAAATACCAAGGGAGTAATTATCAAGGAGTATATCTACCATTATTGAAAATTATTTTCCTCCATAACGATATAATACTCCTGATATACTAAGATATTATACATCTCTTTGATTTTAATATTTTTCACCAGAGGTGTATTGGAATTGGTTATGTACACTTAGCAATTTGCTTGGTGTCAACATGGGGCATGTCAACCCCTTATACTAATACCATTCAACTCCACCTAGGGTGACTGTTTTTTGTATGTAAGTCTGTGTCCATTCTTCTTTTATGATTAACCATAATAAAAGTTGTTTACTTTTAACATATTTTATATCCATCAAGTGTACCCCAACATAGAGTCTTTCTTTTTTCTTTGTACACTATAATTTATACCACTGACTCTGGGAGCACCTCCAACTTTTACATCAAGCACCCCTATTAGGGATCCTTCTATTGTTACACACTGTTGGTCCACTCGCAAGGGTATATATATAACTCCTTGCGATCTCAAATCCAGTGTGGTGCCGACCCCTATTAGTCTCAAATTAGTTACATCCAGTTTCATAACATGATCTCCTGTATTCCGACCCCTAGTAAAACTTAGCATGATCTGAGTATCCGCCAAGTCAGACAGGGCAAATTCTGTCTGTATTATTGGCCATAGTTGTTTAACTTTTTTCACTACTCGGGCTGAAGTTGTAGTATATTTATTAACCCATGGCCGTTTACTTCCCAACTGTTTCTTGGATCTAGTACTAAGTATTTGCTCACGTGTCAACTTCAATACTCGATTTTTTGAAACCTCTAGTTCTCTAATAGGGTATCCTCGTTCTGCAAACTTAATAAGCATAGTATCTATAGCTGGTGCCACATTCAATTACGGGTGCCACATTCAACCACCCACATTCAGGGAAAAAGTTGAAAATAGCACACAGGTTGACATGCACTACTACACATGTAGTGTATTTACTTACGTGCCCATGTGGCCTTGCCTATGTGGGCAAGACCATAAGGCAATTCCGTGAAAGAATGGCCCTGCGCCATAGTGCGATTAAAAAAGCACATGAATAGGGTTTCAGTGAACAACCCCTTGCACGCCATTGTATGACTGCTAAACATGGGGCAGCAAGTATTAGGGCCATTCTGATAGACCATGTGCCACCCTCATTAAGGGGCAGGGATAGAGCTAAAATCCTCTTACAAAAATAAACTAGGTGGATTTTCACATTGTTTACGCTCTCACCGAGGGGCCTTAATGAGAACCTAGGTTTACAATGTTTTCTATGACATTGTAGGTTTAAGTAGTGGATATAAGAGTATATCAAGATTATCATAATAATAGTTGTTTTGTTAGACATCCTGATCATCCCTTTAGGACTGTGACAGTACTGTGAGCATATTCTACTCTGAAAAACTGTTAAGGGACTAACTTTTTATATATGGTCCAGCGCGCGTGATTGAGGTTAATCACAGATTCGTGTAATTTTAACAGTTACACAGCTATAACAGTTATTGTTCTTTGGTGCTTTATTGTCTTATGTATTTTATATGTATTTTTTGAAATGCAGCTTTCATTCCCATGGATACAGTCAGGTTTGTGCTTTGATGGTTTCCATGGAGATGATCCTGCTGTGCGCTACGCCTGTATGTCACAGGACTGCGACGCGGAAGCAGGCGCTGGTAAAGAGCGGACGGACGCGGCGCGGAGCAGTCTATGGTCCCGTGGACACTATTGGAGGTTATGCCGCGATGGTTACCATGGAGACGACTCCATTGCAGGTCGCGTCTGCACGTCATGAGACCGCAACGTGGAAACGGGCACTGTTAGCTGGCGGGAGGATGCGGCGTGGAGCAGGTGAGTAAGATTAGTTATTTATGTCCACTTAAGTCTGGTATATATGTTATATACTTGTTATGTGTCTCACTTTTGTCTGGCCCTGAGGATGGGGAGCATCCCCGAAACATGTCGGCCAAATGGCTGAATAAACTAACACAGCTTTAACATCCTGATTAAGTCTGTTGAGTGCCGTCGCTAGTTTCTTTACTGTACAGTGATTTCTTATCACCTGGAGGGCACCACAGCAAGTCACCTTGAGGGAGTAAGGAGTGCTGGGCTAATTGGACTCTATCTATTTATCTATCTATCTATCTATCTATCTATCTATCTATCTATCTATCTATCTATCTATCTATCTATCTATCCTAGCCAGGAAGTCTTGTTGGTATCCGATAATGTGAATAGAGATTTTAGTTTTGTGCATAAGTGTGGTTAATTGATCTGTCATAATGTAGAAGGATTTCTTGCAAAGTTTATTTCAGTAAAAAAAAATTTTTTTGACTTGAATTATATTAAATTCATTTTTCAGATTGTTTTTAATTAAAGAGGATTTGTTTATAAGTAATGTCTTTTTTTTTGTTTTTTTGTTTGTTTGTTTCTTTCTTCATTCATTAAGTTGAATGCCCGAGTTCTTACAAAAATGTTTAGGTGTTGGGTAAAGGGATTAGGAGTTTTATTATTCACATTAATATGTCATCTGCACAAAGGTTTAACATACAGATATCATATTACCAATTTGCACACCATGGACAGTTAATTCTCTTCTAATTGTATCAGGGACAGTTTAAAATACTAGTGCAAATAATAAAGTAGATAAATGGCATACTTGCTGATGTCCACATTTTATCTCAGTTTGACAACAACCCATGATTCTCAATCTTGCACTTGGGTTTTTGTAGAGAGTTTTAATGTATGATGTAAATTCTCCAGTGAGGCATAACATTTTTAATGCTTTGAACATAAAATTGCACTTTATATTATTGAATGCTGGCCCTCATTCCGAGTTGATCGCTCGCAAGGCGATTTTAGCAGAGTTACACACGCTAAGCCGCCGCCTACTGGGAGTGAATCTTAGCTTCTTAAAATTGCGACCGATGTATTCGCAATATTGCGATTACAAACTACTTAGCAGTTTCAGAGTAGCTTCAGACTTACTCGGCATCTGCGATCAGTTCAGTGCTTGTCGTTCCTGGTTTGACGTCATAAACACACCCAGCGTTCGCCCAGACACTCCTCCGTTTCTCCGGCCACTCCTGCGTTTTTTCCGGAAACGGTAGCGTTTTTAACCACACGCCCCTGAAACGCCGTGTTTCCGCCCAGTAACACCCATTTCCTGTCAATCACATTACGATCGCCGGAGCGAAGAAAAAGCCGTGAGTAAAAATACTATCTTCATTGTTAAATTACTTGGCGCAGTCGCAGTGCGAATATTGCGCATGCGTACTAAGCGGAATTTCACTGCGATGCGATGAAATATACCGAGCGAACGACTCGGAATGAGGGCCGCTATACAAATATCTAGAGAGAGTATCAATTATTATTTTTTCATTCTTTGTTATTAGATATTTATTGTTTTTCATACATTGTGTGAGACATTGAAATGTTGTATAAAGCTTATTTATTTCTTGAGTACGATTCCTGGTAGGAATACATTAAATCTCAAAGCAAATATTTCAGAATTTATTTTTGATGACTATGTTTAGAACACTTGTAGGGCAGTAACTATACTTTTTGGAACTAATGTTTTTTTTTAAATAGTGATTTCTTGATATTTTTGATGACATAGGGCCTAATTCAGATCTGATCACTGGGCTGCTAATTGTGTTGTCTTGCGATCAGATAGTTGAGGCTTACAGGGAGAGAGAACATTTACAGTGCAAGTGTGCGATCGCATGTGTAGCTGAGCTGCTAAATCCGAGTGTGTGCAGTCTGTGCGCAACCCAGGACCTACTCCTCCAGTGCGATGAGAACGGGCTGATCGGGGCCGAAGCTGACGTCTCACACACTCTCCCTGAAAACACCTGCGTTTTTCCGGCCACTCCCTGTAAACGGTCAGTTGCCACCCCCAAATGGCCTCTTCCTGTCGATCAGCTTGCGAGCTGATTTTTCGCACTATCCCGTCGCTGGCCAGCGATGCCTGTTGTTGTCGCATTGCGGTGCATATGCATGCGCAGTTAGGATCTGATCACCGGCTGTGGGAAAACGCACAGCAGCGATCAGATCTGAATTACCCACATCATATAGTTTTTGAGTTGCGCAACTGGTTTAATACATTTTTTATTAGTTTTTCTCATAATATAAGGACCAAAATCATGTCTTTTAAGATTTATTTGTCTGATGTGGTGTCATTTAGTGATTTTAGTTTTTCTTCAGATAGTTTTGAAACATGTGAAATTTATATATGATAGAGAGAAGTGGAACTACCATTGGTGCAGGTGCAGCAGATACATTGCATCACGTACCCTGGGACTAAGGGGCACACTGCTGCCCAGGCCAGCAATGATTTTCCTCTGGGCCACCGCACAACCATTTTGAGCAAAAGTCAGATGACTGTCTCAGCCGCATCAGTTTGCCATCTGAGCCAGACTGAACATAGTAACATAGTAACTAAGGTTGAAAAAAGACAATTGTCCATCGAGTTCAACCTATTTGTGGTCTTCTATGCAGTCTTATTATAGGACCAGTTATTTTTATGTTAGGACTAGTTAAATTAACTATAATGCGTGCCTACACACCATAACCCTGAATATCTTTATTGTCGAAGTCAAAAATATTACATAAAAAGAACATACAAACTACACATATTATGAGTCGCTATACTTGCAAATACGCGCAGCGAGCACAGCAAAATATGGTAACACACGCATTTACACGGACATGCCACAGAGATGGATTCGACACTTATTTAATGCAGTACATAATTATAATAATATCAAGCGCCAGACATCATGATGATTTAAAATTATATAATGAAGTAATGTTATGTATGTGTATTATTTGAACAAAACCAGATACACCTGTCATATTTGGTATTAAAGCAAGCAGATTAATGTGTAGATACATTTGATACTTGTTATTAAGTTGTAGGACATTGCAACAAATAATTATGATTAAATGTATAAAAGCTAAAATCACTTTTATTAGAACAATAGATATTCCAAACAGGTAGTGGACAGGAAGCTCATGCCAGCCCTTTGGATGTATGCAAGGCTGAACCTGATTAGCATATACAAAGAGACTAGTGACTCATCATAAATGAGTGAGTTCCCTCCCCCAAACTAGATAACACATTGCTGATCACACAGGAGTCAGTTGCTGTTTTGTCTCAGATGAGGATGGAGTTCCTGCATGATTTTACAGAGAGAGAGAGTGATATGAAGAGACTTTTATACGAGAAAGATATGGTGATGTATTTGCTGGCCTGTAACTGTAACTGTATGTAACTGTAACTGTATGTTTTAACTGCTTACTGTGTGAGTTGTAACCATGTAATTATGTGTATACGGTACATTGTAATATATTGAATACATATCCTTTAAATAACAAATATATACATCAATGAGCTTTGGAACTCAGATAATGTGTGGGTGTATTGTTTTCTCTTATGGGATGCAGTGTTTTGTGATGTACAGCGCACATTCATGGCAAAATGGTAATAAGATGTGCAGGCGTTTACAATATATATTAGAGCGGGCATTTTAAATATTTGTGAGGAAACAATTTGGCATTCACATTATACAATAGGAATTTATCTAACCCATTCTTAAAGGTGTGGACTGAGTCTGCAGTTACTACTCTCTCAAGCAGGGAATTCCAAACACGTATTGTCCTTACTGTGAAAAAACCTGGAGAGCAGTGTCAGATTAAGGTCCACATGGGCCTAGAGCTGAAATTCACAAAGGGCCTATTATGTGCGGCCGCCGAGGGTGTGACTAGTGACATGGAGGGGCATGACCAGTAGCACCCATTACTACATTCACATGAGCACCCATTACTATACTCACACAGCTGCACCCATTACTACACTCACACCGCAGCACCCAATTCTACACTGACACCACAGAACACATTACTGCACTCATATAGCAGAACCCATTACGACACTCACACAGCAGAACCTGTTACTACACACACACCGCAGCACCCCTTACTACACACACAGCAGCACCCTTTACAACACACACAGCAGCACCCCTTACTACACACACACACACACACACACACACACACACAGCAGAACCCCTTACTGCTCTCACACAGCAGCAGCCGTTAACTACCCCCACCTAGCACTCATAAGCCATTCATTGATCAATTTCAATATCCCAGTGCCCAGTAACACATTCACCTCGCCACACCACCACATATACACACACAGTACACACACATAAAGTACACACACACCCACAGTACACACTAGACACACATAAAGTACACCCACCCACCACCACAAATATATATATACACACAGTACACACTATACACATATAAAGTACACACCCACCCACCACCACATATACACACTCAGTACACACACATAAAGTACACACACACACACACACACACACACACACACACACACACACACACACACCACCACATATACACACACAATACAAACTACAAAACACAAACATAAAGTACACACACCTCTGCCACCACATATACGCACACACAGTACATATTACATACACACACATACAATACACACAAACTCCCCCACTACAACATATACACACAGACGCAGTTTGCTTTTAAAATCTGGTATAATCCAATTTATTAGGATATAAAGCATAAAAAGTTTATATTATATGGTTTATATAATGTTGATGGTCCTAATACCAGTATACATAAATAGTGCAATACATGACAAAAAAACAAGAAACAATTAGGGGCCTATTTATCTCCATTCACATCTTGGATGCGAATGTCATGTGAATAAAACCGCCCAAACTCGCACTGCGATAACTGATTACATCGCAGAGATGTATCAATCATCGCATGCAGGGACAGAGCTTGCGGTCAAGCTCTGTCCCTGTGATGCCTCTTAGCAGCATCATCTGGGTATTTTTCATAAAAAATACCCTGATGTCCTGCTGCATATGCACCACCCATGCCAACATCTCCACTACCGCCGCCCGGTCGACCCCCCCACCGTGACTACCCCCGCACGCCGCAGGATAATATACTCACCTGTCCAGGGAGCTGGTCTGCGCTGCTTCTGCTGGGCTGTCGGGCGCTGGATCCTGTGTGCTGCGTTGACCCCCGGTGCTGGAAAGTGCGCTGCCGCTTTGCAGCGTCACTTTACTGCACCAGGGTCACATTGCAGCATATGGCGGACCCGGCGCCCAGTGGACACTGGCTCCCTGGACAGGTGAGTATGTGATTTTTTTTGTTTTTACTTTTTTTTTTAACACTTTGATCAGCTTGTGTTCATCGGACACACATAGCTGATCACTGGAGCCGGGTCCCGCTCAGCTTTCTATGCCAGGGGCAGAGAAAGCTGGGCGCAGGGGCAAACGCAGGATTTCTAGAGGGGGGTTTCCAAATGCAATTCACAATCTCCAGCTCTGCGGAACATTGGAGCAAGTGCGGAAGTCTGGGGGAGTGGTAGAAGAACCCAGTAACAACCATGGACATTAATGTAAAGAATGGCCTTTTTATATACTGGATACTGTGTTGAATACAGTAGTAATATTTAAAACTATAGATTGTCTATAGTATTGGCTGTATCAAACATATTTAAATCATATACATAAGATAAGTGGTCAGGAAAAGGTTAAGCATACCATACAGGGCCGTATTTTCGTATGGGCTTAATGGGCATGCCCAAGGGTCCTAGACTGATAGCTGAGGGTCCCCTCTTTCCAGGGGTACCAGGTTGATGATAATTGGCCTGGGGAACCGGAGATATCTGACTTCAAAGCAGTGGTCCCCATCCAAACCTGTTAATTGCTCTTCCCAGCCAGATATCTCGGGTTCTGTCTGACTTAAAGTTTTTCTCAGGATATTCTCCAGAAGCTGGGACTCTCCCCTTTTGGTGGACACTGGAAACTTGTCTCTACTATGCCCAGAACCAGAGATATCAGCCTTCCAGCAGCTGGCCCCTGCTCCAGCTCCAAACGCCTTGTATGCAGTTTTATATTTCTGTTGGTGAATTGCTCTGGCTCCTGAACTCTGATCTCCAAGTCCCCAGTACCTCCTGAAAGGTGTCCCAAGTACCTCCTGACAGGTGGGACTCTCTAGTTTTTTATCCCATTAAAGCTAAGAAATTTATTTTTAGGAACTTGAGATATCTTCAGTCAATCAAGCTGTCCTTCCACCAGAAAATGATGAATAATAAGCCCACTCCACTGTCCACCCACCCCTATGTATTAAACACTCCCTACCACCCTGGAAGTCATGTACCGGGGCCCCTTCATTCAGCCCAATGTCCCCTTCAACAGTTAAGTGTTCTCCATTTGTCCTCATCTGTGCAGTTAATGGAGTAATTAGCAGAAATTACTGCTCCAGGTCCTACATGCTGAGCGGAAGATAAAACACCCCTACCGCCCGCGGAACATCAAAGCTGCCGCTGATAGCACCCCCCACCCCTACCGCTGGAGGATGGGTACTGGGCCCAGTGCATTGCTGTGCCCGGGGCCCTACACTGCTGTTAAGACATCCCTGATACCATAAGAAAAAAATACACAAACATAATAAAACCAGTACTGCACTTTCTAAGCACACATTCTCCCACCTCATGGTAAGGCTCCTGTCTCTTCTTCCTGGTAGCTACTATCTGGTCCAGTACACGTATTCTCAGATACACACACACACACACACACACACACACACACACACACACACACACACACACACACACACACACACAGAAAATTTGGTAGAAGAAGATGCCACACTGGGCATGTGCAGCAGCTCTGCTCTGTTTCTTAAACTGCATGATGTGGCAGCAGTTCTAGTAATCGTATTATATACCATTGCTATTGTTGTCATAATTTTAGCTACTTGCAAAGAGGAAGGGGGTTTCCATGCAACCGGAAACCCTCCTGCGTTTGCCTATGAGTATATACTGTACAAGAGTAGTAGTGACAGATGGGAGAGGGAACTTTCAGCACTGCACTGTATAATCAAATGTTGATTTGCATAAATGAAATAAGAAATAAATTATAGGGTAACTCTAATCATCTTATGCTGGGTATTAGAAATTAGTAGCATATCCCTGATACCTGAAATAGTACTTTTTCATGAAACTGCCTGGAAAACTTCAGAAGCACCATGTTTCTGAATTAGACAGGTAAGTCTGTAACCAAGAAAACATACTATAGACCAGGGGTTCCCAACCACAGTCTTCAAGACATACTAACAGTACAGTCTTTAAGGATAGCCATACTTGAGCACAAGTGACTTAATATCTCAGTTATTTTGATTTACCATCTGTGCTCAAGCATGGATATCACTAAAAACTATACTGTTAGTTTACCTTGAGGGCAGAGGTTGGGAAACTGCTGAAGACTGTAAAGAAGGTTGTTGTCTTCATGTAATCACTGCTGGCCATCTCGGCTAGTATTAGGGCCAGGAATAGCCCCAAATAGGAAGCGTGCAGCAATGAGAACCGACCTACCCGAACATTGCGATCAGAAACCGACTTGGGTTTTCCGTCTGACTCAAATCCCAAAATGAGGCAAAATGTCATCCTGGATTCTCGCCAGTTTTGGATTGCATAAAGTTCCTCGGTGATTGGTGCGCAACTTCACTCCAGCTGTGGAGCTTCAACAGTGCAGTACATCCAGAGGTGCTGTGTCCATCAATGGGGTGCTGTGTCCATCCAGGGGTGCTGTGTGGTCCATCCAGGGACTGGTTTGTCCTCCAGGGGCTGCTGTGTCCGTCCAGAGGTGCTGTGTCTGTCCAGGAGCTGCTGTGTCCTCCAGGGGCTGTTGTTTCCATCCACGAGCTGCTGGCTGTGTCCTTCCAAGGGCTCTGCTGTGTCCATCCAGGGGCTCTGCTGTGTCCGTCCAAGGGCTCTGCTGTGTCCGTCCAGGGGCTCTGCTGTGTCCGTCCAGGGGCTCTGCTCCAGTGTAAAAAAAAGAAAAAAGAAATATTAATAATAGTTTAATTTTTTTTCTTTTGTGCTGTACTCCAGTGTAATATTCATACAAGAACTGTGACGATGCAGGCCGTACTGCAGTGTAATATTCATACACATATTGTGATGCTGCAGGTCGTACCGCAGCTTAATATTTACACATGTATTGTGAGGCTGCAGGTACATGCACAATTATGTACCGGATTGAGTACACCATAGTCCTGTGCAGTATAAGGTAACATGTATATCATGTATAATTCAAGTGCACAGTCTGATACCTGATCCCAGCAGGCAATAGGACCCACCATGGGTATCCCTTGTACCCCTATGGGCTAGTCCAACCCTGTATACTATATATATATATATATATATATATATATATATATATATACATACCTCCCAACTTTTGGCTTGTCAATAGCGGGACTCTCGCGCGGCTTCGTCGCACGCCAATCCAAAAAGGGGGCGTGGCCTCGACCGTGATGGGTGTGGCCTCACCAAACGGCCCACTTTTTTTCCTTTTGGGGGCGTGCCCAGCGCTTGCAGCTGGGCAGCCCCCGCTCCCCTCCTAGCTCTGAATACAATGCCGTGCGCGTGCGCACAGCATGTATTCAGTGATCACCGGCTGCTTTGCAGAGCAGAGCAGCGGGTGATCAAAGCCTCCTCCAACTGCCCCCCCACCCGCGGGACACTGCTGCTGGGTGGAACAGCGGGACAGGGTCCGAATAGCGGGACTGTCCCGCTGAAAGCGGGACAGTTGGGAGGTATGTATATATACAGTACCAAACATACTCACTCACACATTTTAGCAGTCCTCATTGCAATATCTCCTAGTTACATCCCATGGATGCTTGATATTTGCAGGTATGTTAGGAGATGTCCTGAAAATACCTTTTAATAAAATTAAATATATGCACCTAAAGTAAAGAAGCAAAACAAAAGACTTCATGGCACAGAGAGAGATTGAATATATGTGTACAGGTACTCCGCAGTTGTAAGTTTTCAGAAAACAGTAAAAAGACGAAATATATGTAAAGAGCAGTACTAAGTATGTTGCATTAGTAATATTTCATTACAGAATAAATACCTTGTGAACCTGTTAAATTTAAAGTTGCGCATACTACTTAAAAAAATATGCATAAACATTAAATATCAACAGACAATAAAACACTAAAATAAGCCCTAATTGGTTCTTTGAAAGGGCAATAATTAAGGCTGTATTAGGGTCTGACTGTCAAAAGATCAACATGACTAACATATGCTAGGAACTTCACTGGTAGCAAATATCCACACCGCATTAATCAGGCCACAGGTCAAATGAAGGTGTAGTGACTACCAAACTGGGAATGGAGGGGGGGGGGGGGGGGGGGGACAGATGTATTAAGCCTGGAGAAGTGATAAAGCAGTGATAAGTGGTAGGTGATTATGCACCAGCAAGTCAGCTCCTAACTGTAAATTTACATATTGGAGCTGATTGGCTGCTGCATTATCGCTTTGCACTTATCACTGCTTTATCACTTCTCTAGGCTTAATGCATCTGCCCCAATGATTGAGGTAAACTGACAAAATAATAGTTATCAGTAGATATCAATAGGAGTCTTTGATCTAACAGAATGTCCTGCAGCTAAATTCTCCTGTGGTGCATAGTCCAGCTTCCATATGTTTCTTAAGTAAGCTATTTAATAGCATTAAACCATAGACACAGCACTTCCAGCTTGTGTGGAGAAGTGAAAAAAGCGGAAGGAAGGCTGCGCTCTAATAATAAAAGACAATGGTTGCTAGTAGCGATTGCATACAATTAAAAACGACATTTTATTAAAAAAGCAGATACAGTATTAGTGATGAGCGGGTTCGGTTCCTTGGAATCCGAACCCCCCCGAACTTCAGCCTTTTTACACGGATCCGAGGCAGACTCGGATCTTCCCGCCTTGCTCGGCTAACCCGAGCGCGCCCGAACGTCATCATCCCGCTGTCGGATTCTCGCGAGGCTCGTATTCTATATAAGGAGCCGCGCGTCGCCGCCATTTTCACACGTGCATTGAGATTGATAGGGAGAGGACGTGGCTGGCGTCCTCTCCGTTTATAGAGAAGAGAGTAGAGAGTTAGAGACACTATTTACTAATTTTGGGGAGCATATTAGGACTGGAGTACTACTACTTGCTGATAGTGTGACCAGTGACCATTGACCACCAGTTTAATTAATCCGTTCTCTGCCTGAAAAAAAAACGATACACAGTGTGACACAGTCACATACCATATCTGTGCTCAGCCCAGTGTGCTGCATCATATGTAATACTGTATATCTGACTGTGCTGAGTGCTCACTGCTCACACAGCTTAATTGTGGGGGAGACTGGGGAGCAGTTATAGCAGGAGTACATAAATAATATATTTTAAGTACAGTGCACACTTTTGCTGCCAGAGTGCCACACTGCCAGTGTGACTGACCAGTGACCACACTGACCACCAGTATATTGTGATTGTCTGCTTAGGACGGAGTACTACTTGCTGATAGTGTGACCAGTGACCAGTGACCACCACCAGTTTAATTAATCCGTTCTCTGCCTGAAAAAAAAACGATACACAGTGTGACACAGTCACATACCATATCTGTGCTCAGCCCAGTGTGCTGCATCATATGTAATACTGTATATCATTATCTGACTGTGCTGAGTGCTCACTGCTCACACAGCTTAATTGTGGGGGAGACTGGGGAGCAGTTATAGCAGGAGTACATATTTTAAGTACAGTGCACACTTTTGCTGCCAGAGTGCCACTGCCAGTGTGACTGACCAGTGACCACTGACCACCAGTATATTGTGATTGTCTGCTGACCACCAGTATATTGTGATTGTCTGCCTGAAAAAGTTAAACACTCGTCGTGTGGTGTTTTTATAAACGCATTCTGCAGACAGTGTCCAGCAGGTCCGTCATTACATAATATATACCTGTCCGGCTGCAGTACTAGTGTGATTATATATATATTTTAATTTTATCTCATTATCATCCAGTCTATATTAGCAGCAGACACAGTACGGTAGTCCACGGCTGTAGCTACCTCTGTGTCGGCAGTCGCTCGTCCATCCATAATTGTATACCACCTACCCATGGTTTTTTTTTTCTATCTTCTTGATACTAGTAGCTTACTTTAGGAGTCTGCAGTGCTGACAGACAGTGTCCAGCAGGTCCGTCATTACATAATATATACAGGTCCGGCTGCAGTACTAGTGTGATATATATATATATTTTAATTTTATCTCATTATCATCCAGTCTATATTAGCAGCAGACACAGTACGGTAGTCCACGGCTGTAGCTACCTCTGTGTCGGCAGTCGCTCGTCCATCCATAATTGTATACCACCTACCCGTGGTTTTTTTTTTTCTTCTATCTTCTTGATACTAGTAGCTTACTTTAGGAGTCTGCAGTGCTGACAGACAGTGTCCAGCAGGTCCGTCATTACATAATATATACCTGTCCGGCTGCAGTACTAGTGTGATATATATATATATTTTAATTTTATCTCATTATCATCCAGTCTATATTAGCAGCAGACACAGTACGGTAGTCCACGGCTGTAGCTACCTCTGTGTCGGCAGTCGCTCGTCCATCCATAATTGTATACCACCTACCCGTGGTTTTTTTTTTCTATCTTCTTGATACTAGTAGCTTACTTTAGGAGTCTGCAGTGCTGACAGACAGTGTCCAGCAGGTCCGTCATTACATAATATATACCTGTCCAGCTGCAGTACTAGTGTGATATATATATATATTTTAATTTTATCTCATTATCATCCAGTCTATATTAGCAGCAGACACAGTACGGTAGTCCACGGCTGTAGCTACCTCTGTGTCGGCAGTCGCTCGTCCATCCATAATTGTATACCACCTACCCGTGGTTTTTTTTTCTTTCTATCTTCTTGATACTAGTAGCTTACTTTAGGAGTCTGCAGTGCTGACAGACAGTGTCCAGCAGGTCCGTCATTACATAATATATACCTGTCCGGCTGCAGTACTAGTGTGATATATATATATATTTTAATTTTATCTCATTATCATCCAGTCTATATTAGCAGCAGACACAGTACGGTAGTCCACGGCTGTAGCTACCTCTGTGTCGGCAGTCGCTCGTCATCCATAAGTATACTAGTATCCATCCATCTCCATTGTTTACCTGAGGTGCCTTTTAGTTGTGCCTATTAAAATATGGAGAACAAAAATGTTGAGGTTCCAAAAATAGGGAAAGATCAAGATCGACTTCCACCTCGTGCTGAAGCTGCTGCCACTAGTCATGGCCGAGACGATGAAATGCCAGCAACGTCGTCTGCCAAGGCCGATGCCCAATGTCATAGTACAGAGCATGTAAAATCCAAAACACCAAATATCAGTAAAAAAAGGACTCAAAAATCTAAAATAAAATTGTCGGAGGAGAAGCGTAAAATTGCCAATATGCCATTTACCACACGGAGTGGCAAGGAACGGCTGAGGCCCTGGTCTATGTTCATGGCTAGTGGTTCAGCTTCACATGAGGATGGAAGCACTCAGCCTCTCGCTAGAAAAATTAAAAGACTCAAGCTGGCAAAAGCACAGCAAAGAACTGTGCGTTCTTCGAAATCACAAATCCACAAGGAGAGTCCAATTGTGTCGTTTGCGATGCCTGACCTTCCCAACACTGGACGTGAAGAGCATGCGCCTTCCACCATTTGCACGCCCCCTGCAAGTGCTGGAAGGAGCACCCGCAGTCCAGTTCCTGATAGTCAGATTGAAGATGTCAGTGTTGAAGTACACCAGGATGAGGAGGATATGGGTGTTGCTGGCGCTGGGGAGGAAATTGACCAGGAGGATTCTGTTGGTGAGGTGGTTTGTTTAAGTCAGGCACCCGGGGAGACACCTGTTGTCCGTGGGAGGAATAGGGCCATTGACATGCCTGGTGAAAATACCAAAAAAATCAGCTCTTCGGTGTGGAAGTATTTCAACAGAAATGCGGACAACATTTGTCAAGCCGTGTGTTGCCTTTGTCAAGCTGTAATAAGTAGGGGTAAGGACGTTAACCACCTCGGAACATCCTCCCTTATACGTCACCTGCAGCGCATTCATCATAAGTCAGTGACAAGTTCAAAAACTTTGGGTGACAGCGGAAGCAGTCCACTGACCAGTAAATCCCTTCCTCTTGTAACCAAGCTCACGCAAACCACCCCACCAACTCCCTCAGTGTCAATTTCCTCCTTCCCCAGGAATGCCAATAGTCCTGCAGGCCATGTCACTGGCAATTATGACGAGTCCTCTCCTGCCTGGGATTCCTCCGATGCATCCTTGCGTGTAACGCCTACTGCTGCTGGCGCTGCTGTTGTTGCTGCTGGGAGTCGATGGTCATCCCAGAGGGGAAGTCGTACTCGTAAGCCCACTTTTACTTCTTCCACCAAGCAATTGACTGTCCAACAGTCCTTTGCGAGGAAGATGAAATATCACAGCAGTCATCCTGCTGCAAAGCGGATAACTGAGGCCTTGGCATCCTGGGCGGTGAGAAACGTGGTTCCGGTATCCATCATTACTGCAGAGGCAACTAGAGACTTGTTGGAGGTACTGTGTCCCCGGTACCAATTACCATCTAGGTTCCATTTCTCTAGGCAGGCGATACCGAAAATGTACACAGACCTCAGAAAAAGACTCACCAGTGTCCTAAAAAATGCAGTTGTACCCAATGTCCACTTAACCACGGACATGTGGACAAGTGGAGCAGGGCAGGCTCAGGACTATATGACTGTGACAGACCACTGGGTAGATGTATGGACTCCCGACGCAAGAACAGCAGCGGCGGCACCAGTAGCAGCATCTCGCAAACGCCAACTCTTTCCTAGGCAGGCTACGCTTTGTATCACCGCTTTCCAGAATACGCACACAGCTAAAAACCTCTTACGGCAACTGAGGAAGATCATCGCGGAATGGCTTACCCCAATTGGACTCTCCTGTGGATTTGTGGCATCGGACAACGCCAGCAATATTGTGTGTGCATTAAATATGGGCAAATTCCAGCACGTCCCATGTTTTGCACATACCTTGAATTTGGCGGTGCAGAATTATTTAAAAAACGAGAGGGGCGTGCAAGAGATGCTGTCGGTGGCCAGAAGAATTGCGGGACACTTTCGGCGTACAGGCACCATGTACAGAAGACTGGAGCACCACCAAAAATGCCTGAACCTGCCCTGCCATCATCTGAAGCAAGAAGTGGTAACGAGGTGGAATTCAACCCTCTATATGCTTCAGAGGTTGGAGGAGCAGCAAAAGGCCATTCAAGCCTATACAACTGAGCACGATATAGGAGGTGGAATGCACCTGTCTCAAGCGCAGTGGAGAATGATTTCAACGTTGTGCAAGGTTCTGCAACCTTTTGAACTTGCCACACGTGAAGTCAGTTCAGACACTGCCAGCCTGAGTCAGGTCATTCCCCTCATCAGGCTTTTGCAGAAGAAGCTGGAGACATTGAAGGAGGAGCTAACACAGAGCGATTCCGCTAGGCATGTGGGACTTGTGGATGGAGCCCTTAATTCGCTTAACAAGGATTCACGGGTGGTCAATCTGTTGAAATCAGAGCACTACATTTTGGCCACCGTGCTCGATCCTAGATTTAAAACCTACCTTGGATCTCTCTTTCCGGCAGACACAAGTCTGCTGGGGTTCAAAGAACTGCTGGTGACAAAATTGTCAAGTCAAGCGGAACGCGACCTGTCAACATCTCCTCCTTCACATTCTCCCGCAACTGGGGGTGCGAGGAAAAGGCTCAGAATTCCGAGCCCACCCGCTGGCGGTGATGCAGGGCAGTCTGGAGCGACTGCTGATGCTGACATCTGGTCCGGACTGAAGGACCTGACAACGATTACGGACATGTCGTCTACTGTCACTGCATATGATTCTCTCCCCATTGAAAGAATGGTGGAGGATTATATGAGTGACCGCATCCAAGTAGGCACGTCAGACAGTCCGTACTTATACTGGCAGGAAAAAGAGGCAATTTGGAGGCCCTTGCACAAACTGGCTTTATTCTACCTAAGTTGCCCTCCCACAAGTGTGTACTCCGAAAGAGTGTTTAGTGCCGCCGCTCACCTTGTCAGCAATCGGCGTACGAGGTTACATCCAGAAAATGTGGAGAAGATGATGTTCATTAAAATGAATTATAATCAATTCCTCCGTGGAGACATTGACCAGCAGCAATTGCCTCCACAAAGTAGTACACAGGGAGCTGAGATGGTGGATTCCAGTGGGGACGAATTGATAATCTGTGAGGAGGAGGATGTACACGGTGATATATCGGAGGATGATGATGAGGTGGACATCTTGCCTCTGTAGAGCCAGTTTGTGCAAGGAGAGATTAATTGCTTCTTTTTTGGTGGGGGTCCAAACCAACCCGTCATTTCAGTCACAGTCGTGTGGCAGACCCTGTCACTGAAATGATGGGTTGGTTAAAGTGTGCATGTCCTGTTTATACAACATAAGGGTGGGTGGGAGGGCCCAAGGACAATTCCATCTTGCACCTCTTTTTTCTTTCATTTTTCTTTGCGTCATGTGCTGTTTGGGGGGTGTTTTTTGGAAGGGCCATCCTGCGTGACACTGCAGTGCCACTCCTAGATGGGCCAGGTGTTTGCGTCGGCCACTAGGGTCGCTTAGCTTACTCACACAGCTACCTCATTGCGCCTCTTTTTTTCTTTGCGTCATGTGCTGTTTGGGGAGTGTTTTTTGGAAGGGCCATCCTGCGTGACACTGCAGTGCCACTCCTAGATGGGCCAGGTGTTTGTGTCGGCCACTTGGGTCGCTTATCTTAGTCACAGAGCTACCTCATTGCGCCTCTTTTTTTCTTTGCGTCATGTGCTGTTTGGGGAGTGTTTTTTGGAAGGGCCATCCTGCGTGACACTGCAGTGCCACTCCTAGATGGGCCAGGTGTTTGTGTCGGCCACTTGGGTCGCTTAGCTTAGCCATCCAGCGACCTCGGTGCAAATTTTAGGACTAAAAATAATATTGTGAGGTGTTCAGAATAGACTGAAAATGAGTGGAAATTATGGTTATTGAGGTTAATAATACTTTGGGATCAAAATGACCCCCAAATTCTATGATTTAAGCTGTTTTTGAGGGTTTTTTGAAAAAAACACCCGAATCCAAAACACACCCGAATCCGACAAAAAAAATTCGGTGAGGTTTTGCCAAAACGCGTTCGAACCCAAAACACGGCCGCGGAACCGAACCCAAAACCAAAACACAAAACCCGAAAAATTTCCGGCGCTCATCACTATACAGTATGTGTACAAACAACATATAACATGAATTCATGTATGTTAATAAAATGGTATATATTACCCTGGGTATTGGGTCAGGAAATATAGTAAAGTTTCATTGGAGGAGTCCATTCCAGAAAGTGACCCTTGTCTGTGTAAAAGTACAGTCCAGCAAGAGTCTGGTTAGTATGGAGAGAGCAGTAGTGATGCAACTGATAATTCACTGTTACGGGAGAAAGCAGCTTAAAAACGTCCTGTTGTAAGTGGGTTCCTCATGCAATACGGTATTGATATTAAGTTCAGGGCTGGCAACAGACATTTTGGGGCCCGGTACAGTGATATCTCTGGGGCCCCCTCAGAGCAACAAAATTTGCTGCGCTACTGTATATAATAAACTGTTATTAAATAAATATATATATATTTATTTAACTACAGAATACAAATATATAAATATGCATATCTCTCCTTCCTCCCCCACACACACCATGGTCTGTCTTTCCCCAATAACTCCATGATGACTCCCTGCTCACATCCCTGCCGGACACTAAGTGGCATATACTTGGGGCCCCTCTGATCCTTGGGGCCCGGTACAGGTGTCCCCTTTGACCCCCCCTGTCGCCGGCCCTGATTAAGTTGGTAATCTCTCTGAGTCTCTTCTGATGGAAAGATGATGAACATGGGCTGGTGGTGTCTATGAGGTCAGGACGTTTCATTCATTTGGAGCCGAACCAGCGTTCTCCTCTAACGGTGAATTATCAGTTGCATCACTACTGCTCTCTCCATCCTAACCAGACTCTTGCTGGACTGGACTTTTACACTTGTCTGGAACGGACTCCTCCAATGAAACCTTACTATATTTCCTGACGCAATACCCATGGTAATATATACCATTTTATTAACATACATGAATTCATGTTATATGTTGTTTGTACACAGATCTGTGCTTTTTTATTAAAATGTCATTTTTAATTGTATGTAATTGCTACTAGCAACCATTGTCTTTTATTATTAGAGCGCAGCCTTACTTTCGCTTTTTTTTTTTTATTATTGAGGGAGTGACTTCCCCTATTTTTGGCTGCAGCTTAGCAAGAGTGCCTCATACATCAAGCGCCCGAATATACCTTGGTATAACCTTTGTGTGGAAAAGTGATCCTATTGGTGGTCTGTGGTCAGCTGACATGTTTCATTGTTCTGAGCACGGCTTTCTCAAAATTACTGTTACTAGTTCATCTATTAAAGCCTTCTCATTAATCTAAGCTATATTCAGCTGATACTATTCAGTCAGTGCTCATGGATTGTATACTGGGAAACAAAGTATTCTTTCAGAGCACTTAAAAGCAAGGGAGGCCAAACTTTGGAATTCCTTACTGGAGGTGCTGATGGCAGTCACTAACAAAATGTTATAATAGACTGGATTATTTCCAGAAACGTAATTTGTACCTATAATTGGTAGATTCAATTGTAGGAGTGACTGGTAAGGTCTTCAATTCCCATATTTTACATAAAATTGTAATCTCCTTTCCTATTGGTTACTCCCACACTTGGGGGGAGGGAGTCTGTTGTGCTTTCATGTGGATCAACAACACATTAACAATTCTGAATGGTTGAATCTGATTGACCTCTGTCTTTTTTCAACCTACATAATTACAGTATGTACCTTTTGGGCCTTCATTACTCCTATCTGACTCACTCATGAATAGGTCCCATTTATTTCTCAATCAAATCTGAAACACATTTTGGACACTTGTGTCTGTAGGTTTACACGTTTCAGCTTTTCATGTTTTTCTAAATATTGGTGCTACGTAAACTTTCTGCCATATTTGTGTCCCTTTAGAAAGTAGATAAGAAAAAGAAATATAAGACTATTAGTTAAATTAGCTCTCTAATTACACTTGGATAGAGGCCATCTTGGCAATCCTGGGCTTACTTAGATTTATCTGCTTATCTGCCTTCTAAGCATTTTACTCTGTTGTAAAATAATGTAATCAAGCAGTCAGCTTTTCCATTATCACTGATAATTATTATTCCTATTTTGGGCAGAATTTACTAGGGGCTGTTTTTTTCTTTATTTTTTAATTATTGTAATTTGCAAATAACCACACATCAGAGGCAAAATTCAGAACTAAACATAGGCATAGGATTACTGTCTATTTAAATAACAATTATTTTATAAAAGTAATAAAAGTTTTTAATGACTTAAGGGAGCACTACCATTTATCGTATAAAGGTACAAAGTGTAAGGGGTGTATTTATTAAAAGTTGATTTTCATAGATTTTTATTGATTTCAGATCATTGGGGAACCAATCTAAATCAATGCTGTGGCTGATGTACATACATGAACGAACATTTAAAAATAAATCTCAAAACTCATCATTTACTATATGTGTCATAGCCTCTGAAACGCAGTATCGGTTCAGATCAATTTTCATATAGAGAGATGTAGCCATGCTCATCTTACTGCGATGTGGCATGTTACATCGCGTCATGCTGCATGGCGTGCCAGGCTGTAACTATTTGCAGCTGGTGACTGTTAATTGTCGCAGCCTGGCACGCCATTCAGCCATGGTGCTGCATGCTGCATTGCAGCAAAGATGAGCATGGTTACATCTGTATTTAAAATTGATGAAAACCAACCTTTAGTAAATATACCCCAAAGTATGTACTGGTGCTGGCACTTGTGCTATCACAAGAGAGTATACTATATTTTAAGAAAATCACCCTGGTTCCCATCATTCAGCTGTATTGGTACCAGGATGGGTACAACGCTACTCAGCATTAGGCTGGTACTCTCTAGGAGCAGCGTCTCATATTTTCTTGCTCCCGACCCCACTCCCAGAGGATTGGGCTTGATACTAATTTAGGCTTTAATGTAAGGAAAAACAGTGTTTTATTAAAGATTTAATTATTTACTTGAATTTCTATATGACAGGAGATACAGCTCAAACAGCATGCAGTTTGAGCAATCTTAACTTTCAACCATGTTTATGGATTTTGTTATTTTTACAAATTTGGAGCAGTTTATATACCTTCCCTTTATTAGAACTGGTATTGTGATTGTGAACTTTGTGATTTATAACACCCTGGTTTGGTGCACATAAAAATATTATTATTACTTTTTTGCTATTTATATCTTTCAAAATATCCTGAGGATTTGAAGCATATTTTTAGCTTCTATTTTCTTCTACCTAATTTGGGGTTTACAAAGTTTGATTTTAGCGAGTTACCTAACGATTTATCCCTCCATCATAGCTTTAACAAATATAATTCATGATGATCATGAACAGATCAAACATTCTAGCTCTTTTCCTATTTTCATTTCATAACAAGACTATAGATATAACTTCCTAGGCAAGTGTGCCCTTTAATAATTTAATGCACTTGCATACTGACTATATTTTGAACGCTAACATGCTGATTTCCTGTAATCTCCTTTCTGACAGAGAGCTTTGTGTAAGCAAGCCTCGCATATTTTCTTGCCTTCTTTCTGAATTGTAGTTTTAACAAGTTCACAACTGTACCATTATATTTTTGACACTGTAAGGTGTGATTTGTTGGGGTGTTCAAGTTTTTTCAACTGAACCACAAACCAGCAATTAAAACCAAAAGTACTGAAGAACTATTATAAAAACAAACAAAACAAAAAACAGCCATGATATAAAAAAAAAAGTCATCATGTTCCATTTATCGGGTCTGTCAATACAGTACCCTAAATAAAATGATTACACTTTCTGTGGGCATCAAAGAGTTAAGGTATGTGTGGTTCATTTTCTTTATGAGCTCCATCACTCATTTCTGTTTCTGGCCTAAGCTGGATTTACATTTAAACACTGGTTAGTGTAAGTACCCAAGTGCAATTACTCAGCATGCTGTAATCCTACTTATTGCAGTAACATTTATGTAGTGATCTCCTGTTTAACCTTTTTTAGGCCATGGAGGATTTGTTAAAAAGCAATCCTGATTGTGATGACATCTAGCCATGCTTTTAATGCAAAATATACCTTATTTACCCAGGGTTTAAGTTCACTCTATTTTCAGGAAGAACATACAGTATAGGGGTCTATTTGTTAGCCATAACGCCCTCTTTCAGTGTTTATTTTGCCAGAAAAAAAGGTGTTTTTTTTTACTACTTCTACTTATTTAACAAGGAAACCCAAGTGAAATCACAGATTTCTCATGCTGCACCTTTGTTCTTGCTTTGTATCAAAGCCCCATGACTTTCTTATGTATTATGAACGGGGACCATTTTTTCAAACTGTAAAAACTATACTTTCCAAAGTTGGAGCTAAAAACATAATGAAATCTCAGGATGATTATTATGCTCTAGCA